>NW_026593346.1:0-1266 GCF_907164565.1 Psammomys obesus | reverse complement strand
GTGGCTTAATTTGTTTGGTGGAGAAAGAAAGGATAGCAATCAGGCTGTGTCATGGTTACTGCTCACTGCTCTGATCCAGGTCTAGAGTGACAGAGAACAAACAACAGGTGAAGAAAAAAAAAAAAAAAGAACAAGAAGAAATATGTGTGGGTAAGGGACTAGGCAAATGGCTGTGTGGATAAAGTGCTTGTACAAGACAAAAAAGAAATAGACTTCTTTCTTCTGCTCCCCTCCCTCTCCCTTCCTCTCTCCTCCTCCTTCCACCAGGTGGGACCCAGAGATCAAACTCAGGTTGTCAGGCTTGGCTGTAAGAGCTTTTACCCCCCCCAGCTGTTTTGCCAGCCCATACTCACTTTTTCTTTCCCTTTCTTTGTCTCCATACTCCACCCCCCCCCCTTTTTAGTCCATTTGTGTTTGAGGGTCTTTTTTGTCACTGCATGTCTTACACTGGCCTTGAACTCCTGCTTCAGCCCCCCAAGTGCTGAGACTCGGCTGATTGTCTAGGTAAATGGAGAATGTGCAAGGAGAACTCTGTAGACAGGCTGGACAAAGCATGAAAATCTGGAGACACTACATGGCAGTGCTAATCGAAGCAGAGTGTTCTAAACACCCGAAGGACACGAGGGCGAAGGAACGGGGCAAGGGCACCCAGCAGAGCATCATGAAGCAAGTTAAAGTTGGAGGCACACTGTATTCAGATCACTGCAAGCCAAGGCAAGGTTTTGAGGCCTGCGGTGAACAGATGAACCCAAGTCATTAGGACAATTACAGCTGGCATTCAATACAAGCAAGTTTAGAGCTGGCATCTGTCTGGAGAGAAGGCAGGAGGTTAAATCAGACTAAACAGAACAAAGTCTAAGAGAAAGGCAGTAGATTATCCTCTCCAGAAATTTAGCAGGCAGACAAGAGAGGGGTGTGGGTATGTTTCCTTATAGACACTCATTATTAAGGGAACAGCTAGGTAATGTATGTACACCTCACACCAGTGTCAGATCTGTGTGTTGAGTAATGTCCTGTGGTATAGTCTATACTCAATAGCCAGTCAACAGATGCTGGTAGAGACTGCAAAGGTGGCTCAGTGGGAAAGGATGCTGATGATCCGAGGTTAGTCCCTGGATCTGCATGGTGTGAGGGGAGAGCTGACTCCTCTCCACATGTGCCCAGTACATAAGTAAGTAAACAGACTCTGGGGACCTCCTAAAGCATTAGTTGGGGCTTTGGGAAGGTGGAGAGTGGCAGTGTGGGAGACATACACAGAGGCAGAAG
>NW_026593345.1:0-30334 GCF_907164565.1 Psammomys obesus | reverse complement strand
TGTGTGTGTGTGTGTGTGTGTGTGTGTGTGTGTGTGTGTGTGTGTAGGCCAGAGAACAATGTGAGGGAGTTGGTTCTCCTCTTTTATTGTGTAGGTTCCTGGGACCTAACTCAGATCCTCAGGCTGGCACTGGGCACTCTTTTTTGCTTCAACTACTTCTTCAGGGATTTTCTAGTAACAAACCATGGGCTGAAGTAGCTGCAGCAAGGGTCACATTGTATGTAATTCCTTTTCCTCTTCAGGCGTATCTCAGTTTTTCAGGTGGTAAATAAAGGATGGAATGAATGAGGACTAGACCCGAGTGGGGTCTGAACCATGAAGTATAAATCCTGCGAGGTGTCGCTATGTTCAGGAACCAGGGACAGTTCAGATCACAGATTCCCACGCTGAAGTTCTCAGCTAGGCTTCCAAGGGTGCTTGTATGCATTCTCCTTCCTTCCTTTCTTCCCTTCCTCACTCCCTCTCTTCCACCTTCCTTCCCTCCCTACCTCCTTCCTTTCTTCTTTCCCACCCTCCCTCCTTCCTTATTTCCTTCCCCCTCTTTTCTTCCTTCCCTCCCTCTCTTCTTCCCCCCCTTCCCTTCCTTCTTTCCTTCCTTCCTCTTTTTTCTAAGACAGGGTCTCACATAGTCCAGGCTAGCCTTGAACTTGTTAGTTGTCTGAAGTTGGCTTTGAACTCCTGAGCCTTTTCCCGCCCGCCTCCCCACCTGGTTGCAGGCGGTTGCAGAGGTGGAAGGCAGGGTTTATGCCAACTAGCCACATCTCCAGTCCTGTCTCTGGGTTTTCCCCATCGCCAACACTGCTCTTCTACGTCCTCCTCCCCACGACAGTGAGGGAGGACCAATCCTCTCCAGGTGGAAGGGGTCACCTGACTGCAGTGTGCAGAGGAAGCTACTGAGGCAGGCGCCGCTTTGGGAACCGACTCTCCGGTGTCAGCACGCCTAACTGACCTATGCGAGTCTCCCAGGCCAGCAGAGAGGCTGGGTCCCAGCACGCGCCTTACTGTACGCCACTCTACTCCGTTCTGCCAAATTAAAGATTACTGTTATTGTTATTGTTACTAAAATTACGGGTGGGCGTGTGCCTGAAAACGGGCCTGCCCAAGTGAGTGCAAGCGTGCACAGCGGCCAGAGCCGCCAGATCGCTGGAGCTGGAGTTCCAGTGGGGGTGAGGCTCAGACACGGGTGCTGGGGTCCTCTCAAAGAGCAGCAAGTGTTCCTGGCCGCTGAGCCACCTCCCTACACGGCTCTCAACCCCACCTCCCGCTTGCTACAGCTCTGCCGACACTTCCGTCCGCAGCCGTCCACCTTCCTGTCCTTTCCGCTTCCAGGGGTCATTTTCTGCTGTTTTGTTTGTTTTGAGACAAGAGTCTCATTCTGCGGCCATGCTGCTCCCAACTCACTGGACAGCCGCCGGCGGCAAGTCTCAGCCGGCCTCTTGCCTCAGCCCCTTCAGTGCCGGCACTACAAGTGTGTGTCACCGTGTCCAGCTCAGACCATGATTTAAAACTACCTACCTGTCTGTCTGTCTGTCTACCTACCAACCTATCCATCTATCTATCTGTCTGTCTGTCTGTCTAATCTGTTTAGTGTTGCTTTGTTGTTTTTGAGACAGGGTCCTACCGTGTGCCTGGCTTGACTGGAACGGCTGGTTTTGAACTCCCGACAATCACTGCCTCTCAGGTCTGGGATTACATGTGTGTGTTGCCAAGCCTGGTGTGAGACTGGTCTCAGTTGTCCACCTGGCTGGCCTTAGACTCCCTCTCAGCAGACCTGGCACATCTGAGGGAGTTTTGAGTTGGGTTAAGTGAAGAGGGAAGACACCTTAGGTGTGGGCGCCATCCGTGTGCTGGGGTCCTGGACGGGGTGTGAAAGGAGGCGAAGTGAGCCCCAGGACTCCTGTCTCTGCTTCCTGACTGAGGACGCAGCGTGTCCAGCCCCGTCTCGATCCCGCTGCCCCCTTCCACGGCGATCTCATCCCTCCGACTGTGAGCCGGAATAAGCCTCCCTCCCCCAGAGTCGCCTCTGTCAGGTATTTGTCACAGCAACTGAAAGGTGACGATGTGTTGACTTTAACTGAAGGTACAAGGACCTTTCGGAGAGAGGCGAGGCGCCGCCGTCCTCTGGGTGGTAACCCACATCTGTCAGCCACGTGTGTAAGCTCACCTGAGCTTCTGAGCACGTGGCCTGGTCACAAGCGGTGCCGTGGCTTACATCGTGGAAGCAGCCTCAGCTTCTGCAAAAGTCCGACCGCATGTTCTCCAGGGTGGTTCTGGGCGGCAAATCGTGTAGGATGACAAACTCACACTGACTCAGTCATTCACATCATTACTGTCCTGAAAAATGTGCTTGTGTGTGTGCTGAGTGTGTGTGTGCTGTGTGTGTGCATGGTGTGTGTACGCTGTGTGTGTGTGTGTGCTGAGTGTGTGTGTGCTGTGTGTGTGCTGAGTGTGTGTACGCTGTGTGTGTGCGTGGTGTGTGTACGCTGTGTGTGTGCATGGTGTGTGTGTGTGCTGTGTGTGTGTATACTGTGTGTGTCTCTGCTGTTAGTGTGTGTGTGGTATGTGTGTGTGCTGAGAGTGTGTTGCTGTGTCTGCTGGAGTCACTGAAAGAGAATTCTCTAAATCTATGCTGGGTGGTGGCTCATGGTGTGTGTGCTGTGTGTATGTATGTTACATGTGTATGTACACTGTGTGTGTGTACGCTGTGTGTATGCTCTGTGTGTGTGTATGCTGTGTGTGTATATACTGTGTGTGTGTATGCTGTGTGTCTCTGCTGTTAGTGTATGTGGTGTGTGTGTGCTGAGTGTGTGTGCTGTGTGTGTGCTCTGTGTGTGTATATGCTGTGTGTGTGTGCTGTGATAGGCTGTGTGTGTATATGCTGTGTGTGTATGCTGTGTGTGTATATACTGTGTGTGTATGCTGTGTGTCTCTGCTGTTAGTGTGTGTGTGCTGTGTGTGTGCTCTGTGTGTGTATGCTCTGTGTGTGTATATACTGTGTGTGTGTATATGCTGTGTGTGTGTGTGCTGTGATAGGCTGTGTGTGTGTATGCTGTGTGTGTATATGCTGTGTGTGTGTGTGTGCTCTGTGTGTGTGTGTGTGCTGTGTGTGTATATACTGTGTGTGTGTTGTGTGTCTCTGCTGTTAGTGTGTGTGTGCTGTGTGTGTGCTGTGTGTGTGTATGTTGCATGTGTATGTACACTGTGTGTGTGCTGAGTGTGTGTGCTGTGTGTGTGTGCACTGAGTGTGCCTCTGCTTTGTCCCTACAGTCTTATACTGGCATTACAAAAATAGACAAGGTGCTGTTCCATATCGGCACATGCTCAGTGCCGGCCTCTGACCTCCATGACCTCTCTGTGCACACATATGCACTGATGTATATGCTACACACACACACTTGGCACTGGCAAACTTTTCTTACATATCCACTCTAGCTTGTCCAAAGGCCCACATAAGAACCCTTGGTCCCCAGCGTGGTCCGAGAGAGATGGTGGGGTTTTATGAGGTCCAGGGGTCCCAGGGAATGTGTCTCCGAAAAGGATGGTAAGGTTGCTCTTCTCTCTCTCACCTTCTAGCTATGAGGTGAGGGGACTAATCCTCACTGTGAACACGACTGGCCTGGAATCACCTAGGAGGCAGACTTGCAGGCGTGTCAGTGACCTTTAACTGAAGACAGGAGCCTCCTGGACATGGATGGCATCACCCTATAGGGTGGGGGCTTAGATGTGATGGAAGGGAATGAGGAGACGGGGGACAGGGCGGTGTCCATCTCTCTCCCATTCAGAGAGTGAGCACCACCTCACACTCCCTCCCCCCACATGCCTTCTCCTCCATAGAGGCAGCATCACACTGAGAGCTGGGGAAAGCCCTTCCAACCATAGCTGCTTCTGTCCTGCTTCTTGCCACAGCAATGAGAAAAGTAGTCAGCACAGGAGCCTAGCTGGGCTCCGCCTCATCTCCTGTACCGTGGACACCTTATCCGGGACCCAAAGCAAGAATGGCACCTCCAAACCTCTGAGCCAAAACAGAAGGGTTCTTTTTGTGAGTAGATTGCCTTAGACGCGCTTAACAGCAGCACTAATGTCACTAGCTCGCCTAGCTTACGCTGTCAAAACAATCAACCCTAAAGCCTCAGTGCTTGAACCAGGTCTTTCCTCCTGGGCCACTGCTGCTGTGGATCTGCTCTGTTCTTCCCCCCTTCCCCCACCCCTGGCCAGGCTGACAGCTGGCAGGAGGCAGGGCCCACAGCAAGCTCAGCTCTCCCACCGCCTCCACCAGTGTCTCTTCCGTCTGTGGACAGAAGCGCAGATCTGTGCAAGTGACAGGCCCCCTCCATGGGGACTGGATGCAAGAGAGAACTAGGACAAGGATGGGTGCCTTGTCCCATAAAGCCCTAAAGCCCAGCTCCAGCTGCTGACCTCAGCAGCCTTCACTTGCTCAGCTCACGGTCTTACACAGATCAGAACTCACGCTGTCCCTCCCTGGCGGGGAGGGTGGGTCTGTGATGGGGTGGCAGACTGGTTTGAGATTCCCAACTTGGGAAGAAAGTCTGGAAACGCTGCCCGATGCGTGGGATGGGGGCTCCCATGAGCTGCAGAGCTCGGGGACAGCAGGCCACATGGGCGCCATGGGGGCTGAGAACAAGTCACCTTTTGTGACTCACGCTGTGCAGCGATGACCTTAAAATGCCATGAGAGCTGTGGTTCTGGGCTGGGAGATGAGGGTGTTAGAGTCGGCTCCACAAGCTGAGAGGACAGAGAGACAGCTCACAGAGAGGAGAGAAGAAAATGGACAACAAACATGGCTTCCCTCTGAAAGGAGCCTAGAACTCAAATTCCAAAGTCCACAAAGAAACCCAACACTCAGAAAGAAGGGCCACAAAGTCAGTAATCAGATCAGAGTTTTCCTCCAGACTGAAACTAACTTTATAGATCAGTATATCAGGGAATTCAGAGCAGGTGCATCTAAGATGTCAAGAGGCTGCTAAGAGAAGGTAAGACATATGTAGAGCAGACACAGATCATGGCAGGTAGGGACTGAGCATGCTGCTTACGTGGTGGCTTCCTTCCTGGGCTGGTGCACATCTGTGATGCCGTGGTTATCAGGAAGAAGCAGGAGGATCATCCGCACTCACAAAGTGAAGTTGAGGTCAGCCTGAGCTACAAGAGACCTTGTAGGATTGGGGGAAAAAGAAAAAGAAAAAAAGGTTCAGAAAAGGGCCACTGGCCTGCCTCCTAAATGAATAATAGACACACTGAGAAGGTTGACGTTAAGAGTCTATTAGCTGGAGGTGAAGCTTGGTTATAGATCTGATGAGAAAACTGGCCTGGGTGAAGTTGAGGAGAGGGGAGGGCAGTGAGTGGCACACCAGAATACAGGCAGGAGGAGAAAGTGTGAAAACAGAGCAAGCTGCCTCGGGAAATCCGTCCACCCACGCTCGTGCAAGCAATGCTAAATGCCATGTGCCACCATTGGTGGGTACCAGTCATTGTGCAGGAGCGACCTGAACGGAAAAAAGGAATGATGGCGAAACAATATTTAATTAATTCAGTGTGACAGATTTAACAATATTTAATGATTCAGAGAGAGGGACACAGAATTTCCATAATGAAAATGTCAAATCTACGTTAGAGTGCAAAGAAATTCAGAAGAGGCCAGCCCCGAGGCCCTACAGGCAGAGTGCAGACTCCTAAGGACACAGAGAGGAGAGCTGCTTACCAGATACAGAAGGGTCACCTACAAGGGAAGGAAAGTCAGACGGCAGCCTCCACCTGAGCAGCACTAGATTCTAGACGATGACAGGGTGATGTGTTCAAAGTGCCGAGAGAATGTGATTGACTGTTCAGAACTCTGACCTCACACAGCAAGAGTAACCAGCCACAGACCTCTAAGAGCTAGAGAAGGACATATGTACTCATAAACAGCAGTTAGGACTGCCCATTGTTTAAATCCCCTTTCTCTTTGACTATAAAAGGTAAGGCCGCACATTAAAACAGCAGTAAGATGCAGAGCAGTAAGAATGCAGGTCAGCCATGCTGGCACCCTTGCTATGGCCAAGGAGAGAGAGAGAAAACTCAACTCAACCAAATATGTATGCTCAGTAAAAACCAAATGAAAAAATAAGCCAGCATGCAACACATAAGTGAGATGTTCAACTTAAGAAATGAGGCAGGAGCAGAGAGAAACTGACTGAGAAGAAAATAATAAACATAAGAAATAAGAGGAAAGGAAAAAGCAGTATTACAGAAGATTGCTAAAACACAAAGGATCGTTGTTTTTAGGAAACCACCAAAAACAGTAATTATAGAAATAAACTCTAAGCATAGCTGACAGAGAGAACTCAAAAATACAAATAGAAACAAAAAAGGAAGAAACCGTGGAGACTTAAAATGCAGAAGAGAAACCTATTGTTCCCTTTATCCTGATAAATACAGAACTTTAGAAGAAGTGAATAACTTTTTAGAAAATAAAAGTCTGATAACGTATTCAGATGGAATTAGGATAAAGCTTCTGGTGAGAATCAAATGTTCTCCCACCTTTGAGGGCAGTGAGCCTGACAGCTGCACCAGATCCTCAGCATAAACGCTGCTCCAAAGCAGGAGCTGCTTCAGAGAGTGGGAAAGCAGGACTTCCCTCAGCTCAGCTTCTGAGCCGCGGTGAAGCAGTGCCAGTAGCAAGAGCAGCAGCTGAATCTCGCTCTTCGAGCCAGCGAAAACCTTACAGAAAAGATAATCGGGTAGAATTTAACCTTAAGAATGAAGGTGTGACTCAAAAGTTAAAAATCTGCTTCAATTAACAGATTAAAAAGAAAAGCTTCTTACATGCTTTATCTTATGAGCAACACCTCTGAAAACCCAGAAGATGTTTGACAGAATGCAGTGTTCATTCATGATTGAAAAATAAAACCCTTAGCAGACGAGGTTCAAAGGCAGTTTTCTTTACCTGACAAAAGGCCACTAATAAAACTCTAGAAGCAGATATCAGAACTGGGGATATCTTACAGACACATCTACTAAAGTCAGGAATAACCTGAGAAGACTGTAAACACTCACAATACAGAGCTTCACTGACGCAGCATGAGTAGAGATGAGAAAGAGAAAAAACTAGTCTCAACATAAAGGACTCAAGAACACTAACAGAAAACTCAAAATGTTCAGCAAGGAAACACAAACCACACCAAAGCCAATGACGGTATTGACAATAATAACTAGAAAATATAGAAGAATATTTACACTCATAAATTAATTGTAAAGTCATGTATAATTTATTTTACATAGCTATATTGTAAGCTGCTTAGAAACAGATTTGTTAAAATATATGTGAGGTCCCTGAAGAAAACAATCAAACACTGAAAGAAAAACTAAGTAAGTAGAATTGCTGTGTTTGTTAATTAGGAAAGACAACAACAGCATCAAGCCCTCAATGACCTCCATGTGACTTGGTGGAAGCTCAGTTTTGAAAGCCTCAAATGTGAGCATGTGTGATTCTTAACAAGCTAAATTTAAAATTCCTATGTAAGAGCCCAGAAGGGAAGAAAATGTTGATGGAAATGAAGAGCGTGGCAGGATCTGTTAAGCTTAGTAGAAGGAGCAGTGGCATTGACACGGGAGATCACAAATAGATGAATGGGTGAGAATAAAAGCTCAGAAATCCCAACGATACTGAGGAAATGATCATTCCAGATCAAGGTGGTGACGGGGAAGGGGCAGGTCTGAGGCCACTGTTCATGTGGGAGGAAGAAGTGGCTTTCTGCTCACATCAGCCACAGAGGTCAGAGTATAAACATGAAAACCAAAACTTGTGAATGCATACAAAAAAACATAAGAAAGCACATTGATCTGCTCAGCTAAGGAAAGATTTCTTACATGATATACAAACAATAAATAAGAGGATACATTTGGCTGCACTAAGATAAAACATGTATCACAAAAGGGATGGAATAAACACAGCAGGAGCAAAGTATGGCACAGCGGAATGCGCAGGGCATATAAGAACCAACCAAACAAACAAACAAAAAACAAAACAAAACACAGATAAACAAAAACAAGAGGAGGAGGGAGTTATTTTAAGAAGCAGAAATTACATAAGCTTCTTTCACCCAAGCAACAGTACTGGCTGTAGAACTCAATGTGAAAATGAAATATAAGAAAATAAAAAAGTCCAAAGAACACAGCAGCTAAAAGGTAATTTCAGAAGGTCCACCATGACAAAGTCATAAAATATTATCAGATCTACCCTGAATGGTGATAGTGTTTTATACATGTTTTAATAGTCTTCAAGAAAAACAAAAGTGAAAGCATTCAACTCTAACACACACAGAAACAACGAAATGTCCAAGGAATCAGGAACACAGAAAAGAGGAAAACCCAAGCTGAAACCAGGATATTTTATAGGATTAATCTAAGGGCTATATTTTAAAACAGGCAATGAAACAGAACTAAATAAGAAAATAAAAAACCTGTACATAATAAAATTACAAGTAGAAAGAAGAATAAATTCACCACCAGAAAAGGTAATATCCCAAATATAAGACAATACTTTGCAATACTATGTTATAAAATTGAAAAAGGAAATTACTAGGAGAAATATCTACCTTGATAAATTAGAAATATAAGTGTTAATGCACCACTTACAACCGAAGAAACTGAAAGAGTAAAGAGAGAAGGATTTCTCTAGAGAAGCATGCAGACCTAAACATCACAGGAGAAAACTCTTAGAAAACTGAATCACTACTTCTCGTGTATGATTATTTCAAAACATTGGAAAATATGAAATGCATATCTAATTTGTGTTACAGAGGCAATCCCAATATAATACCCTGAAGAAAAAGGGTTGCCAAATTATAAATATAAGGGAAGAAATTGAAACAGATAACAAAATGTCAATAATAATAAGAAGAAGAAACCGGTATTTCAACTCTGAATGTTTGAGTCTGTACAGTCTAAGGAAGTCGTGGGAAGGAGGTTTAGAAGAGACCACTGTCCTGGCTCACCCAGAGCCCTGGGTTCAGTGCTCAGCACCACAAGAACACCACCAGACAAAGACAATATTCTCCACACAGAGAGAATTCCGTAGCTGGCATTTATTTGAAAACTACTACATGCTTGAAGCACTCAGAATCATCGCCTTAAAATGAAGTGCCAGGGCACCGTCAGCAAAACCGAAACAAATGCATGCTGCTGTTAATGCCCATTTCTGCTTAACCTTAATCTTGAATTTCTGACCAATGAAACGGAACATTTCTAAAAAAAAGTATTAAATGTTATTATTAAATTTGTGGAAACTAAAAGAAACAATCCAACTAAAAATCATTACAACTGACACATGAGACTTCTAGAAAACTTCAAATCTTTTTTAAAAAAAAACACAGAAATAATTAAAATACCAAATAGTTTTTAAAGAAAATTATTTTTAAATTTTACTTTTTATATTAAAATCTAATAGACCTCTTATATAAAAATCTCTGTTTTTCTTCCTTTCATTCGCTCTTTCTTTCTCTGTTTGTGTGTGCATCTTGTTTTTGTTTTTTGTTTTGTTTACAGAGGGTCTCTCTCTCTGTAACTTGGGTTGTCCTGGAACTCAGTACGACTAAGCTGGCTTTGATGAGTTTGGAGATCCTCGTGCTTCTGCCTCTTGAGTGCTGGGATTAAAGTTGTGTGCCACTGTAGTTTTTCTATTTGAAAATACTATTCATTAGGAAAATGTGGCTTATTACTAATTAATTTGTAATAAGAAAATGTGATTTTAAGAAAGGCCAAATTGCCATAGCGAAAGTCAACAGTAATGACGTCAGAGATGTCTATAAAATGTCTTAGAACATCCTTCATGGAAATGCAATGGACTCAAGCCATGTGGTGGTGGGGCACGCCTTTAGTCCCAGCACTCAGAGACAGAGGCAGACAGATCTCTGTGAGCGTAAGGCCAGCCTGGTGTATAGAGACAGATCCAGGACAGCTAGAGCTACACAAAGAAACCCTGTCTTAGAAAGGAGAGAGAGAGAGACAGAGACAGAGAGACAGAGAGAGAGGAAGGAAAGAAGGGAGGGAGGGAGGGAGGGAGGGAGGAGAGAAAGAAAGAAGGAAGGAAAGAAATGTGATGGACTCAGGTAAAGGCAACTCTAGAATGTTACTAGGAAATACAGAACATTTGAATGTTAAAATATTTAGCAATGGTGTCAATGTTTTTCAGGTTCCTTTGACAGTGACCACTGGAAATCACAACAGGATTATTTTCGGAATGTGAGAGTGCCTGTCCTTCACTGACAGAAGTTAATACAAACAGTGAGAGTGTTGAACATGGAACAGAGTGCTGTGTTACTAACTCCCTTAGGAGCTGGTGTTGGTGACACAGTACAGATGTGCACATCGGGGCCAGAAAACAGACGCTCTCCACCTCATATGACAGTTTATGGAAAAGAAGCAGCACAAGTCAGGCATAGATTTAGAAAAAAATTAAAATATACCACTAATTATAGTCAAAATACTTTCAGCCAGACAAACAAGTGTAATTAGATGTAACTACAAAGACATTAAAATAAAATGGACAAAACCCTAGAAGCATATGAAAACAATCAACAACTAATTAAAAAATAAAACTACAATAAGCTACGATGGTACAGGACAAAATAACTAAAATGCAGAAACTGACAATACCAAATTCTGACAACCTGAGTGTTGGCAAGAATGTAAAATGGCAGTCACCTTGGGGAAACCCCTGGCTGTTTCATATAAAGCTAAACATTGAGCTATTCTGTGGCTTGGCAACTCAAAACTTAGGTGTGTTCACAGGTAAGTGAAAGCCCACGCCCATACCAAAGGCTGTTGGCAAGAATGTTCACTACTGTTTGGTTCGTCATGGTGCCCAACTGAGCGCATACAGTCCAGCAGCAGAGGGCTAGATGCTTAGAGGGTCAAAACTTAATCATGGCAACAAAATCCAGAGGGCGCCAACACATGCTTCAAAAGCTCCATGCTGGGCGCAGGCTCAGGTGTGCTGATAAAGGTCTAAAACAGGCGCCTGGCCTGCAGGGGCAACTACAGTCAGAGCAGCCTCTGAAGAGAGGCCCTCCTCAGAGCTTCTTGGGCGGAGCTGGCCTCCCTAGTCCTGAAACAGCTTTCTCAGATATCATTTACATAATCTGTAACCCGCCTGTCAAAATGCACACTTAAAAACTATATTAAAAGATATGTGAACTGGGTTTTGTCTTTGCTGGCCTACAATCCCAGCACTCAGGGGGCTGAAGCAGGAGGATTGCTACAAACTGGAGGCTAGTTTGGGCTACCTAGAAAAACACTGTCACCAAAAAAAAAAAAAAAAAAAAAAAAGAAAATAAAAGAAACTCATGCTCTTCAAATGTGTATGTCTTGAGACGTATATACTGGTTCTAGCATTTGGCCAGGCTCACCCAGTGATCCACTTAAAAGCTGTCTGTTTCACAGACATACATAAAATATGTAAAATTTATCTCCAAAGACTTGATGTTAGAATAAAATATGAAATAATTTTCAAAGCTCTTGATAAAAAAGCCATTTATCAAAAGGAAAATATTTAGTTATTAAAATCTTAAGAGTCTGGATAGTGGGTGAATCCTGCAATCCCAGGTGTTGGAAGGTTGAAGCAGGAGGATTGCCTGAGTTTGAGGTCAGCATGAGCTACACAGAAACTGCCTAAAATTCTAGAATTTTGGAGATGAAGGTAGGAGGATCAGAAATTTAATACATGCCAAAATGAAGGCCAGTATGAGCTACATAAGATCCTGTCTCCTAAACTCAACCAAAAAACCTCTTAAGTATAAAAATATGTTAAGTATGCTTTAATGTACTTTTATATTATATTTTATGTGTTATATACACAAATATTTTATATAATACACATATAGTCTATTTAAATCTATTAGCCCAAATATATGAAGAGAACCAATAATTAAAATGTAAATAGCAAGCCAGGATATTATTATATGTTAAAAATATTAGACATGGAAGTATTTGTGTATGTATTTCTATATATGTAACAATTCTAAATTCTACAAATATTTGAGCAGACGATGGCATATGCGTAAAGATTAAATATAAAATACATACACAGAAGATAAAGTTTGTCAGCAGATGGGGCATTTCCGTGTATTTGCCGAAACTGGAATTAAACACACCCGCAAGGCAGGCTCTGATTCATGCTCTCTGATTTATATTTGAAATGTGTTCGCTTTCCTGTAAAAGCAGAACACGAAAACACGAGCAATTGTGCCTGACTTGTGGCAGAAGGCCCTGCACAGAGGTCTGGTCTCGGGAGGGTCTGCACAGTCTGGTTGGAACCCCGTGAACCCCACAGCGCCTGCTCTTCTGCAGCCTTGAAACTGTGTCCTAAGGCGGTCACTGCCTAACTATCTTCTCAGACCAAGAGCCATTTCCGTGTGCTGGATAACACCGCGACGTGGAGCTCAGAGGGCAAGTTTGAGGCCAGCCTGGGTGACACATCAAGACCCTGTCTCAAAATAAAGTGCAATAAAGATTTAAGAATAAAATAAGAATTGGATAGCTAACCTGTCGTAGAAGGATTTTTATAAAAAGCTATAGCTGTGATCACATGACATTAAAACGTAAAAGCCCTTCCTTGGATATAGAGCTAAGTGGCTATTTTCCAATTAAAATGATTAATTGCTTGCAACTTCTTTGACAGCATTAACTTTTTTGTTTGGTTAGTTTTTGTTTTGTTTTTCGAAACTGGGTTTCTCTGTGTAGCCTTGGCTGTCCTGGACTTGCTTTGTAGACCAGGCTGGCCTCTCACAGTGATCCGCCTGCTCCTGTGCACCACCATGACCAGCTTTTTAAAATTTAATTATATGTATATATATTGGGGGGGGGGGGAGATAGGATCTTATTACATAGCCCAGGTTGGCCTGGAACTCACAGCAGTTCTCCTGCCTCAGCCTCTGAAGCGCTAAGATTACAGCTGTGAGCCGCTATTCCCAGCTAATCGCCCCGAAGACCTGAAGCACATCTTTTCCTAAAACTGGATAATGAAAAATCAGGTTGTAAAGATTTTTCCCCGTTTAAACAGCAGAGGCAGCAGTGGGCTGGGACCTCGGAGCCCGTGCTCGGGCGCCCGCCTAGGCCTGGAACCCCAGGGCGCTTTCCTGGCCCTTGGCTGGGCTCAGCGGCGGGCAGTAGCTGGGATGCCCAGTGAGCATCCTCGAACCTTCTCCAGCACCGGGCATTACTCATAGTTCGCAAACCGCCGTAATTCTGTTAGCGCCGGATGAGTCAGCTGCTGGGCAGCCGAGCGCCTCCCTGGCACGTCCCCAGCCTCCAGCCGCAGCACCCGGGTTTCGGGGCCAGGAGAACCCAGCTGCACCCAGCCCTGCCGGGCGGGAAGTGAAGTCACCGGCGGCTCCAAGAACAGCCTCAGGGGGCTGCCAGTCGCTGCCCAAGAGGGGAGAGCGGCAGAGCCCTAGCGGGAGGGCCGGCTCTGGGGAGGACGGGTCCGGGGCGGGCGGCCCTGGGACGAAGGGACCCGCGTGCGGCGTTCCTACAGGGCGGCTGACTGTCCCGGGGCGGGCGGGGACCAGACCCCGGTCCGGATGTCCACCGCTCCCTCCAGTGTGTCCACGCCTGTGGCTAGTGCTCCCGAGCAGCTGGCCCGACACCATTGTCTGGGGGCCACTAAGACCTGAGGGGCCACTCCTGACTGAGGGGACTTCACGCCTGGCCAGCTTCTTCAGCCATGTACCCATTCGGGTACCACGCACAGCAGGCGGCCGCTTTCCAGGCTATTCTGGGCTTCTGTGGAAGAAACAGGAGCCGGGAGGGCTGGACCAGAAGGAAGCGCCCACAGCCTGGCTGGCCATGACCCTCCTGGCTCTAGCGCTGGTCAGCCCACCCTCAGTAATCCCGGCCATCCTAGCAGCCTTAACTGGCATCCCTGCCAAACCCACTAACACATTTCCCGCTGCCTCAGGAAACGCTCTCAGCTGCATCCTCTCGGCGAGGTCTCCTTCCAACCAGATGCTGTAAGCAGGGAAACGGCTCAGAGAAGGCCCAGCCGCAGCTGCACAGCAGGCAGCAGAGCCCTCCAGCCCTGTGCTCTCTGCTCTGGCCAGAACTAAACAGTTGGATCCAGACTGAAAGAACTGGAGAGAGCCAGACTGGGTGGGAAGGCGCTCAGTGCACATCTCGGCACAGGAGGTAGAGACAGAATAGAAAGGGAGAGGACAATGACCTGCCCCCAGTCGCACAAACATGCTGGCAGCAAACGGGCTTCCAAACATGTGCCCTCCCCGCCCTCCTCCAGTTCTTCCACGAGGGAGCCTCCGTGCTCACTCTAGACTTAGTGCAGTGTGGCTGCTGGCAGAATGGACTTTCCCCGAAGTATTTGGAACTCCAGAAGCAGGAGGGCCCACGAGAATAAGGAGTGTCAGGACAGCACACGGGGATAACTGGCACAGCCAAACCTCACCTGGGGTCTCTCAGGGTGAGCTGAGTTATCAGCATCCCAGGCAGAACCCCAGCTTTGCCTCTCATGAGGCTGAGCGGCCCAGCCTCGTTGCCGAACCTGTGAAGGCAGGCAGAGCCTCCCAGGGCCTGGGAATTCTGCGGTCCCGCCCCCTGGGTCTCCTTCTGCAGACCCCCCCCCCGCCTCCTTCTGCAGACCACCATGCCATGTGGCTCTATATGATTGGTTTAGGACTTCACACTCCCCACCATCTTCCGGGTGGCACCCACTCAGCCTGGCCATGGAGGGCATGCTCCAGCCAGAAGATTCCTCAATGTTTCTTCTCCCACTGGTTCCCCAAAAGACAAGTCAGGACTCACGATTTGGGGTGAGGTGCTGGGAATCCTTGGGACTCTGTAGGAGAGACTGTTTAGAGGAGTCTCTCTTCCCCACTCTTGACCGGTCTGGTTCTACCTAATTTATCCTCAAGGCAGGATTGGTTGTCCAGGGCTGACCCCTCCCCTGCCCCCCAAAGCAAGGAACAGCTGTTAGTCTATTGAACGGCAGTGTGATGTCATACCTTAGCTGACTAACCCACCAAAGCTTCCTTGCGAGCCATCGTCTAAATATGGTGACCCCTGTCATCCTGACCTTTCAAAGGGAGAAGCTGAGTGAGGGGCGACTGAGGCTCAAGTGGCTGCACCCTAGGCATCTGCAGATGAAGCACTGCCACATGCGAAATTCCTCCCCAAACGTCTTTGCCCCGGACGACCATCTTCCCCTGGGCTGAGTGTGAAGTCGCCAGAGCGTGTGCTAACACAAGCCAGGAAGAGGGGCTGTACGCATGTCAGGTGCAGAGGCAGGCTCTCTGTGAAGGCCTGCTCTTGGTTTCAGACGTCCGGAGGATGCCAGGACGGTGGCAGCAGAGCTGGAGAAACTGAGACTGGAGGATTGAGTGACTTTCCCAAGGTTACAGGCTGACAGGCTAGGGCTCGGGTTTCAGTCCACATCTGTGCTACTCAGAGGGCACTGAGTTCTGCAGCCGGGCCAGCGCGGGGCCTAGCTCTGCTTGGTTTTTAGTAAACTTAATTTGTAGAGCAGTTTACACTTTCATTTTTCTGTACAAATAAGTCAGATGGTCTAGGGGTTTCTCACAGGCCCCCTGTCCCCACCAGGGCACAACCATTCTTACTGCACTCCTCAATGGAAGCATCAATGGCAGCCCACTCCTGATGGTGGGCACATCCTGCAGACTTGAGTTAAAACTGTGCATGTGAGCGAGAGAGTCTTGCTCTGTAGCCCAGGCTGTATATGACATCACTATGTAGTTGCGGCTAGACTAGAACCCAAAGCAGAGCAGGCCTCCAGCCTCAACCATCAGAGTGCTGGGACTACAGATGGACCGCCACGCCTGGCATAGCTACCCCCGTGACACCGGCACTCATTGTAACACCCATCTCATTGTGCTCCGGACACACACATTGTCCCAGTGCTCAGGAGTAGAGCCAGGAAAGCAGAAGTTCAAGGCCATCCTTGGCTACGTATATCGAGCTTGAGGCCAACCTGGGCTACACGAAACCCTCTTCTAAAAAGAATAATAATAATAATAAAAGAGGAAAAGAATAGCCCCATGCTCTGACTACCCCACCTCAGCCCCTAGCTGCCCCTCGTGTTTTCACTGTCTTTGCCCTTTCCTGGAATGTCCCCAGCTGGGAGCGGAACTGGCTTCACTCACCGAGACACACCCTAGCTCCCACCTCCTTCAACAATGCTGAGCAATAATCTAGTGCCTGGATTACCATCTGCTCCTTTACCTACAGGGTGAAGGACTCTGAGTTGAGCACAGTGACCCACACCTGCAATCAGCGCTCAGGGGGCGGGGACAGGAGGGTTTCCATGAGCTACATCTCAGCCTGGGTACAGATGGAGGCTGTTGGTCACAAACAAACCAAACAATGCAAACAAGCAACTTCCCAGCCCAAGGACCTCTTCCCTCTGGTGTGACTGTTACTGAAAACAGACGCCACAGGGCCTCAAATTCTGCTTCCGGACCCTGTTCCTACCTCCTCATTCCCACCTGCCCACAGCACCTGCCCACGGGCGTGCCCTTTCTGGTGCCTCTCTGCTCGCTTCAGCAGCTGGGGAAGCAGTGCGTCCGCCAGGAGGGAGTATCAGGCTGATGTGGGACAGTGCTCTCTCTCTCTCTCTCTCTCTCTCTCTCTCTCTCTCATTCTGTGTGTCTCTCTGTGTCTGTCTCTCTCACATACACACTCACACACACTCGAGCACACATATACTCAAACACGTGCACACACACACTCACACTCACACACAGATTTGCACTGTTCCCTTCTTCCTCTGGTCACTGTGTTATCTGTCCATCTGCACACCCCGGGAATCCCTGTGATTTGGGCCCAGTCACCACAGGGCTTCGCTTCTCCCTTCTGCCACCCGCCCCTCACTCAGTGCTCACTGAGCATGTGGAAGCTCAGTGCGCATCACTGCTGCCCATCCCAACATTCGGGAGGCTGAGGCAGGAGGATCGTGAGCTCCAGGCCCCCTTCGCTAGATGGTGAGACTGTCTTAGATCTTGACACTCCAATAAAGAAAATTGGGGCTAAAGCTGTAGCCCAGTGCAGCAGGGTGGGAGGCATGGGTATGTCTGTACTGCCAGAGTCTCCGAATAGGCCAGGATGACTCGAAACTCACTGCAATCCTCCTGCCTCAGCCTCTTCAGTACTGGAACTACAAACGAGAGCCACAGATCAAGTTAAAGCAAACCTTTCGGGAGGTGGTGAGTAGGTCAGGGCAGGAGGGTGAGCCCTGCAGATGGGGTTAGCTTCCCGAGAAAAAGAGAGGACACAGACAGCCCGACTCCCACAGACACACCAACAGATGTCAGGTGAAGCGGCAACAGGAAGGCGGCGTGCCCCAGGGAGCTGGCCTCCTGCACCTCGGACATGGACGCTCCAGACTCCAGAGTATGAGAAAGCAAACGCCTGCCGTTTGTGTCACGTGGTCCACTTGAAGCAGAACTGTTCTCATACAGCCCAGGCCCAGCTGACTGGCATGTCGCCGCCCCTGTGGCCTGGGTGCTCCCACACCAATCACAGATCAGGACAATTCCTCACCTGAGGTCCCCAAATTCCGGTTGGTGCTGGGTTGTGTCGCTGATGATAAAAACTGACCCAGCTAAGACACACATCTCCCACAGGTGACCTGAGATGGTGAGGCGTGCAAGGCCTGACAAGCCCTTCCCTCACTGATTCCTGTTGGAAGTGAGGATGGGTGTGGGCAGCGAATAAAGAAGCCTGTGAGCACTGACTGGGCCAATGAGATAGCTCAGTGTTCACGTTTGCCTCTGAGCTTGCTGCCCTGAGAGCAGGCCCCGGGGTGGGGAGGGTGCAAGAACAGAAGTGACTTCTGCAGGTTGTCCTTTGACCTCAGATACAACCACAAGGAACTGTAGTAACTTATCAAATTGTAACTGTACTTTCTATGGAACAGTTCTGGGCAGAAAGTCACTGTTCTATTATTGTAGCAAACTCTTTTCCTTCAGTTCAAGACCTAAGCTTTTACATAAAAGGCTACTTCACGCCTGAAAGGAGTGGACAGGCTGCAGCAGAAATAAGGAACATTTCAGATAAACTCCCAGGGGTGCAGATGTCACACGGGAGAGGTAGGGAAAAGTAGGGCGCACTTCTGAGCTGTGAGAAGGAAGGCACGAAGGACAGTGGCCAGCTGTCTATGAACTCTGTCTGAGACCGGCATACTCAGGGAGACAGGGCTCATGGCTCGCCAGCACACCACGGGAGTCTCCACGGAGTCAGGCTCAGACAGGACCCTCTGAGTGTCCCCACGCCAGGATGCAGGTGGTGCTGGAGACTTCTAGCCCCTGGACCACTTTCCACTCCCGTGAGAGCGTGTGCCCACTGCTCCCGACCTCCAGTGTCAGCAAGTGAGTCACCGACACCGTTGGGAATGATCCAAGGGCCCCGCTCCTTGCTCGCCCGGGCTGTCTGCCGGGGACCACAATCCTGCCACATTAGTGTGTTTATGACTCGTGCTGACATTTGCTGGGGCTCCTGGGGTGGGGAGTGAAAAGGGGCAGCTCAGAAAATGAAAAGCTGCGATGACACACTGGGTCTCGGTTACTGCAGAGTTAAAAACAGCAGTGGGCCTCACAGTGTCCCTCCGGGAGACTCAGCCGGCCCCCTCTCTGGAAGCTGGGGGGGGCCAGAGGGGAGATGGGGCTGGCAGCCTCAGAGACATGTCTGCAGTGCCATGTCCACGTGTCACATGTCTGACCTACTACAGCTTGCAGGCACATCTGTGCCCATTGTCCAACCTGGGTCTTTTCTTAAGTTCTTTTCTGACGCCCACCCCCATCTATTAGTTATTTTCTTGCGTTGGTATGCAAAGAAATAGCTCTGCTTGTGTCATGTGCATGCAGACGTCCTCTTTTCTTACTCTCCTCTTCCGCTACCCCCTCGGCCCTCACACCGCCCCCTGGCCTCCCCCTGGCCTCCCCCTTCCGTCCTCCCTTCGAGTCTCTCCCGTGGAGCCGCCTTTACTCCCCTCGTCCCGAGCCCCTCCCTCTTTGTTCTAAAGGTTTATTTTAGGTTGTGTGTTTGTGTGTCTGTGTGAGCTTGTGCACATGAGTGCCGTGTGCACAGGCCAGAGGTGCTGGGTCCCGGGAGCTGGGGTTACTGATGTCTGTACGGAGCTGAAGGTGCTAGGAATTGAGCTCGGGTCCTCTATAGGACAGTCCTCCCTCAGAACTGCCGAGCCATGTCTGCAGCCCCCAGACTTTCCTTTCGACCTTCGAGCCACAAGTGTGTACAGATGTGTACAGATACACGTGCACACACACGTATACAGATTTAAATACAGAGCCCACATACGACAGAACACATGCTAGGCTTTCCAGTGTGTGCCTGAGGTCACTTAAAATAGCGACTCCGACTCCTTCCGCTTTCCTGCAGCAGTTGTCATTCTTTGCCTAACAAAATGCCACTGTAGGGGCCCGAAAGGCGGCTCAGCAGGTAAAGGTGCCCGAGAACCCTGAGGACCCGAGTTCATCCCTACAACCTGCGTGAGCAAGGGAAGACCCGAGTGTCCTCAGATCCATCCGCACACGCGGAGGAGGTCCCATACCCACCCACATACACGTAAACAGAAGAAAAACCCATTGTACAGATAGAACACGAGTTCTTTAACTATTTACCCGTCCACTGACATCTGGGCCGATCCCCTAATCCGGCCTGTGAATAAACAGGGCCGCAATAGGCGTGGATGAACAGGTGCCTCTGTGATGTGCTAACTTAGAATCCCAGCCCCTCCGCGCGCGCGCGCGCACACACACACACGCCACAGGACCCAGGCAGGTGACCTCCCCGGGCCTCATGAAGGACAGACTGTCCCCGGGCACACGAGGCTGCCTCCACCTCCCGGGGGCACAAAGGTGTCTGGGCACAGACTCCAGGCATTTGGGCCACACAGAAACGCAGAAGCGCGAGGGCAGGAGCAGGCGGTGAGCACGCGGCAGGGAGCCTGAGGGAAGGCCTGGCTTGTGAGCGCGCACTCCTCAGTCCCGGGTGGGTTGGGCACCCCTGCCTGCCCAGCCCACTCTCGGGCCCCTGCAAGTGTGCTAGGGGTTTCCGTGGCCCGGGAGGCGCAGCGGGAAGCCAGTCTGTGGTGCTGGGGATGGTGTGTGATGGCGGAGGCGCCAGCTGCCGCCAGCCTCGGCACCGTCGAGGCGGGGCAGCCCGGCGGGAGGGGGCCTCGTGTGTGGCGGGTCGCGTGTGCCTGGGGCGAGCTGCGCGCGGCGGCCCCTTTAAGACGGCGGGCCCTCGAACCTTCTCTCGCCGCCGCGGGGCGGCGCGCTGACGTCAGCCGCCGGGAACGCGCTGACGTCATGCGTCCTCCGCGGGGGGCGGGGCCGGTGACTCACGCCGCCGCGCCCCCGCCCCGCCCGGCCGCGCGCACGTGAGCGCGCCGCTCGCCGGCCCTAATTTTAGCCGTGAGGTGGCGGGGTCGTGTGAGGTGAGGCGGCGGGGTCGCGGCGGGCACGGGCCGGGGGCGGAAGCGTGGGGCACCTCGGGGACGGGCCGCGGGCGGCCGCGGAGACCCCGGCCCGGGGCCGTGTGGCCGGGCGCCTCGGGCGTCTCGGGCGTCCTGCCTGCGGGCCGCGCCTCACTTTCTCGAGTGTGGGGGGCAGCGAGAGGGCACCCGCGAGCCCCCGCCCCGGGTTCAGGCCGGTGGGGTGTGGCTGGATGGGGAGGGAAGACCTGAGGGTGCGCAGCCCCGCCTGACCCCCACCCACCCTGTCCTTCGGGGGGAGGGCCAGCGTGAGGGCCCGGGCGCAGGGGACCACAGTGACCTCCCGGGATCCAGGCAGAAGTTGGTGCTGGAGAGGTGAATGCCAAACGCACGTTGTGAAATTGACACACGGCCCCGCGCTGGGGAGAAGTTCAGGAAAGAAATGCGCCGTCGGCGGAAAGTGAGCTGCACCTCTGACACGCAGAGTTGTTTGCCGTGTCACAGTGACCTGCATTCTGCTAGTGAGGGAGCCTCACTAGCAGTTTCACTAGTTTCACATGATTGTCTCTGAGAACAATCTGTGAAATGGTAGTTTCGGCCTTTGGTATTGGGGAACTTGAAGTGTTTAATAGTGAAGTTACTAACCAGCAATATTGGAGCGTTTTCCAGTGGTTGAGTGTTTTAAAAAGGTTGGGCTTGGAGATTATAACAGGAGAGAACCTGAGGTGATTGTTTTTCATTTGCTTTCCAAAAATAAACACACCCTTGTGAATTGGGAAATGTTCACATGCAAACACGGACAGGCAAGCATTTTAGAGCATTATTCCCTGTAATTATCCACCTTTAACTGGTGGAAAGGCGCTGAAGATTGAAATCCAGTGTCGGTATTTTGACCTCTCTATATAGCAACCATTGTTTCTTGACCATGGGTTCTCAACCTTCCTAATGCTGGGACCCTTTAATACAGTTCATGCTGTAACCCCAACCACAAAATGATTCTCATTGCTACTTCATAATTAATTTTGCTGCTGGTATAATTTATAATGTAAATATCTGGTATGTAGGTCATCTGATTGGAACTCCCAAAGGCGTCTCCACCCCCAGGTTGAGAATAACTACTCGGCCTATTTTTTTATGTATGCTATTGAGGATTAAACCAAGGGCCTTAGCACATTCTACAGAGCCTTGAACTGCCTTATTATTACTTAGTTTATTTCAGTTTTATCTTTGAGATGCTCTTCAAGTTGTATGGGCTGGCTTGAAATTGTGCTCTTCCTGCTTTAACTTTCACAAGGATTGTAAAGCTGTGCCTCCTGGCCCTGCTTTCCCTTTGCCTGCACACATGAACAGGTGCACCCCCTTTTACACTTTGGTTGTGTGAGCGGTACATGAGGAGGTCAGAAGCCAACTAGGTGTTACAACAAGGCTTTCCCTGCTGTACCGTCTTGCTATCCTCCCTGACCATTATCCTTCATCTTCCTATTTTATCTCCCTGACTCCATGCCTGCCTGGTCTGACACTCTCAGGCCCCATTTTTCATTTCTGATATAAATGTCTATTTTTGGAAGGTTTTGTGTTTTGTTTTTTGTTTTTTTAATTATATTGTGAGATGGCATCTTACTATTATGTAGCCCTGGCAGTCCTGGAACTCACCAAGTAGACCAGGCTGGCCTCAAAACTCAGACCTGCCTGCTCTGCCTCACAAGTGCTGGGGTTAGATGCCTGTGATCATTAAATGCGTGTGTGGTGGTACACTGCTTTACTCCAGGAATGAGGGAGGCAGGCAGCTCTCGGAGTTCAAGGCCAGCTTGGTAAGCACAGTGAATTCCAGGACAGCCAGAGCCTTGAAACAGAGAAACAGCCTTTTTAAAAAGCAAATAAGTAAATGAGTGAATGGATGTCATCAGGCTCTATTTTGGACGTTTTAAATTGATGTGAATGACGATGAATCATGTTCTCCAACTGAGCTGATTTCCCTTTGTGTGTGTCTGTGTACGTACGCATCATCACAGGGCAGGTAGGGGGAAAGGCACCATGGGCATGTGGCCGCTCATGGATGGCTTCATTACAGGAGCAGGTCCCACGGCATCATGAGGGCTGTCATACACATTTTCTTGTGTTTCTTACCACTGTAGTGTGTCTTTCTCACAGATGGAAAATGATGAGTAAAATACCTATCACAGTAGTCAATAAGAGTTAGCCATATTGCTCCACAAGTTGTTGGCTTCCAAGTCAGACTGTACTACTTTTAAAAACCAGGAAACAGATGAGTATGTATGGCACATCATTAATGTTAAAGTTCTTGTTTATGCCTAGGAAAATTTGGAAACTAAAAGAAGTATTAGTGATAGTTTCATGTTATTTGGGACGAGGAGTGAAAAAAAATACTTTCACTTAAAACTAACCAAACAACTAAACAAAACAGGAACAATATTAATTTGTAAATCCTCTTCAAGAAAAGGACATGAGAAGCATTGAAGGCTTAAGAAAAATCAGTATTTTTAGTACTATTTACTGTTTTCTTCATGTGAGGAAAGTATTAAAGTATATAAAAAGACACTGGCTGTAAACAAACTCAAGGCCTTTTACAGGAACAGGAAGGGAGAGTCTAGATTGTTTCAAAGATGCTTAAAGTTGAAGTGAAACAAAGAATCACATGTGCAGTATGTAATTTTAACATCCAGAGCCTAGATACATTGATGAGTGCCTTGGTGTATAAACGTTCTTCCTTTAAGAATGCCCTCTCAGGAAGGCTGAGCCTGCCTGCTGTACCACACTCTCGGCATGAGCCTCCTTGATCTCTGATGCTCAGGCTCCACCCTGGACACTGTTCCAGCGGCTGGCTGGCTGAGATGTCAGCACACTGCTTCCCACGTCTCTCGCTAGGCAATTGTGGAATTTGTGCTACTACCAACATTAAAGCTAGACACTTTGGGGGCTGGAGAGATGGCTCAGTGGTTAAGATCACTAGCTGCTCTTCCTGAGTTCAATTCCAGGCAACCACACAGTGCCTCAAAACCATCTATAATGTGACCTGATGCCCTCTTTAAAAATAATAATAATAAATTTTAAAAAGCTAGATGTGTTTGGTATTGAGAGAGTTTGAGTGGAAGAAGCACTTAGAAGACAGCCTGTCACTCTCAGATAATGAGTACAACAGATTGTTGTACAAAGACTTACCCTGTCCTGGAAGTACTAGCAGTGTACAGAAACCTTCCTGCTATTCTGTGCAACGATGTGTCTGTATCTGCAAGATGTTCTCAAAAGTTGGATGTGAAAAATGGAGGCACATAATAGAATGTTAAATAAGTTGTATTTATTACCTTTTAATTTGTGTGTATACAGGCAAAACCACAAAGTGCTCAGAATGATATTGAGTCTGTGTGACAGGATGAACACTGATTGTTAGAATTGGGGACACTGTTATTTTTGTTAAAATGTAATACTTCAGCTTATAATAAAAACTTTACTTTAGAACTTTATATGGGTTATACATGCTCCTTTTTCCACTTAGTAATTTTGAATATGAGGAAACTACTTAAAATACAATTCCATTCCATTTTTAATCAAGATTGTAGGAGGTAAATTCGGTGCAGAGCTAGCCGTGACCTCACTTGAGTCTGCCCGGCAGCAGCTGCACTGTCACCGCAGCAGAACACCCACCCTGGCGGAGATAGGCAGAGTATGCTGTTTACTGCGTGTGGGCTGCATCTTTCACCCGTTTCTCAGCGTGGGTGCAGTGGGCCTTCTCGTCAAGGTAGTAGTACGGCACATGCTTGAGCTGTGTTAGCTTATGCAACTTACATGTTTGGACAACATGTTTGACCTGCCGTTCCCACACTGTTTTTAACTCCGTAAGTTATGAAGCAGACATACTACAAAGAATGGATATATTTAGACTTTGCACCTAAAGGTGGTTTCCACCAAACCCACAAGGAAATCAAGAAATTTAGAGCACGGTTCAAACATAAGCAGAGGCAGTAGGATCTTTAACAACACAAGTCAAAAGCATATTGAGTAAAATAACGGCTTATTTAAAAAACTAATGATTTTTTTCTATATATTTGTAAACAATCTAGTGTTTCTACTTATAAGTTTCATTCTGTGTTCTCAAATCATTCATTAGACAGTCTCTAAAAGATAACCACGTAGAACAACAGCTCAGCAAGATGTTAATCATCTGTCACTAACCTTTCTTTATAAAACAGTTCTAGGCACATTATAATCCTTTTCAGTAAAATGTGCAAATACAGTGTAATTTATAGTGGAGAATGTTTTTGTTGTTGTTGTTTTAGTCCAGTTTTCCTAGGTAGCCCAGGCTGGCCTCTTAACTAATGATCCTTTTGCCTCAACTTCCACAGTATTGGAATTATAAGCCAGTTCAGAAATTTCCTTTTGAAACCTAGAGGGAAACACTTTTCAGCTATTTATGTTTGAAAACTAGATAGCATTTAGTGACAGATGGGACAAAAATCCTAGCCAGATACAATGTCTCATACTTGTAATTCCCACACTTTGGTGGTAAAGGCAGAAGGGTCAGGGTTCAAGGTCATTCTCAACTACATCCCCAGTTTGAGAGTAGACTGGGCTACATGAAGGAAGTGTGTGTGTGTGTGTGTGTGCGTGTGTGTAACGGGTGGGGAGAGACTGGTGTGCTGGCTGAGTGTGTAAAGGTGCTTGCCTTGCAAGCATGGTGACTGACCAGTTCAATTCTTTTATGGCAACAAAGAACCAACTCCTGAAAGTTGCCCTACAACTTTCATGTGCATTCACACAGAGTAAGAATTTTTTAATGTTAAACGTAGCTATATAAGCAACCAAAACAAGAAAACACACCAAAACTGGAAAACAGGTCAAAGCCAGAGAAATAAAGGGGAGTAGATCAAAGAGTGATAATCACAGAAAACCCAAACCAAGAAATCAGAGTAAAAACACAAGATAGAGACATTAAAATTTCTTTATATAATGAACCAGAGGAACAGATAGGAAAACAATGGGAGAAATACACACATTCACACATTTAGTGGCCCAGTGAACAATACAAGGTGGGTGGTGGTGGTAGTGGTGTGTGTGTGTGTGTGTGTGTGTGTGTTCCAGAGTTAGGTTCTGAGTTCAATAAAACTGCAGAAAGTGTCAGATTATCCTTGAAATAAAGACAAGTCCAAAAAGAAAAGTGCTGGGCTGGAGAGATGAGCTGATGACCAGTATGCAAGCACGAGGACCAGAACTTGGCTTCCAGCCCCTGTGCAACAAGCTGGGCATGGCTGTAACACTAGCACTGCTGGGGGCAAGGCAGATTATAGGGCTTCCTCACACTTCCCAACTAGTTCCTGCTAAAAGAACATGCAGACAGTGGAACCCTGACAGGAAGTCCCAGAGCATCAGAGTAAAGTCATCCACAAGACTAACAGAGATACCTCTAGACAATCCCCTAAGTGTGTACTAAACTAGTTTTTCATATTGTCAAAGATCAGTGAAAATGGACTAATTGAATCCTGTGCACTGACTCTTTGGTACAGCCCTGAACTCCTACAGAGCCCTTTGGAGGGTGGATGGTTGTAGATTATAGACATAAGCAGGGGACCTATTGGCTCCAGCCCGACTGTCCGTGCCAAAAGACTTTGCTTGCCTGAGCAGAGGCGGTGCTGGTCATCTTTGTGAGAAGGATCCCATAAGCCAACTCAACACCAAAGACTTCACTGGTGATTGTTCCAAAACCACAATCACTGTTGAGAGTTAGAAACTCCACTGTAACAGACCAGCCAGGCCTCCACAGGCCTTTGTAGCAGGGTCTGACCACAGAGTTCAGTGCCCTCTCACACAGAAAAACTTCAGAGATCTTTGTCACAAGCTTCTGTGTGATGACAAAGCATTGCTTTGACCAATTTGCTGAGCCTGGCTGAGACCACAACAACTAACTAGTTCTGAAAACCAAAAATAGCCCTCTGCTTGAAGAGAGTGACCATCCTGAGTCACCCAAACTCACTGGCTACATATGTTATTTTTGGATAACTTTAGTGGGACTGAAAGTGCTTCCTTTGCTGGTTCTTCCCTCCAAAAGGTCAGGAGCTAAGTCATGTGGCTTTGTTTGGCTTACCACAGACTGCCACTGCTATGATGATGCAATTCCTTACCTTTGGAAAGACCATCACCAATTGGTGAGGATGGTGATATTCATTTGAACTGCCAAAAAGACCTCATCTTCACAACCTTTCCTAAGAAAACTTAGGTCCCTAAAAAGCAATTTAACATTTCAACAGGTTCTAGTGAGAATTTTCTATGGGACAGAATGAAAAAGGAGTATATTTGCTGCCTCATTTAGGCTTTATAACTTTTTAAGATGTTGAGGTAATTTTGTGTTTATAATTTTCTTCTATAATTTTATTTATTTTAACAATTTAACACCTGTATATAATGCATTTGATAATATCCCTACATTACTTTCTCTTGTCTTCCCCCCTTTCCCCCTTCTTTCCAACTATCAGGAGTAGAAAGTATTTACTAGCACACTGGAAATTTAGCAACTTACCAGTAGCTGCATTATTGAAGAAAATCCTCCCTCTCCTAAGCAACAACTAACTGCTGGTAGTTCCTAAGGGCTCAGAGGAGGGTGGAGCCTCATACGACCCTCTCCTATCCATGAAGCAGCATTGACAGGCCCAATGCTGTACAAGTAACCACAGCTGCTCTGCCAGAAGCTGGAAAGAAAAGTCAACAGTCTTATTCAGGTGTGAACTCTGTTAGTAGTACTCACTACCAACGGGATAGGCAAGAAGTGCCCACCCATGCAATAGTGGCATGGCTGTTAGGACAGCGGAAACCAGCTGTTTTCTGACTGGATTTCAAGCTTGTTCCAAGCTAAGTTACTGGAAGACAGCGTCCATCGTGTTCTTCCCTTCCTCTGGCTCTCACATTGTTTCAGAACACCTTTTCTGTTATGTTCTCTGAGCTTCAGAGATGCTGATATTGATCTGTCCTTTAGGGTTATGCAGTTACTTAATCTCAGTACTTTAACTGGTTATGAATCTGTAGTAACTGCTGACCACCAGTTCTCTGACCTGGTTCTCTGACCACAGCTGAGGACAACACTAATCTAAGGGTATAAATACTTAGAAGTTAGTTTATACTTAGAAGATAGTTTGATGGGCCCAATATATCCCTTAAACAACAACAACATAGAAGTATACAGGAAAAAGCCACAGGGTTTTTACCAGGTTTACAAGCATAAATTTCCTCCTATGGAACAAGCTTGAAATCCAGTCAGAAAACAGCTGGTTGCCCCTGTCCTAACAGTCATGCCACTATTGCATGGGTGGGCACTTCTTGCCTATCCTAGTAGTGAGTACTACTAACACAGGGTTCACACCTGAGTAAGACTGTTGACTTTTCTTTCCAGCTTCTGTCATGAGGAAAGCAGGGAGAAAGTTTACAGGTTAGTTCCAGTTTGATTTTTCTATCCTGCACTCAAAGAGTGTGGGATCTTTGGCCAATAGAGTCTTACCATTTTGTTAGGAAGAGCAGTGATAGTTGCCTCTACTGTTTGAGGAGCCTCATTAACCCATAGTGAGGTATTCCACCTCTCACAGGAATATAGTTAATTATATTCAAACTTTTTAAATTAAATTTTTAATCAGCCTACAAAGTATTGGTTTTCTTTTGGCTCTTTGGTAAGTCCTTAGTTTGGGTTGACCCTTCCTAATCCCTTCCTCTCCCCGTCTACCAATGGCTGTATGACAAGATTTCCAAATAAAGCATCCACAACAGACCAAAGTATGGACAGTGGCTAGGTTCAAGTTGGTGAGCCAGTGAGTTTCATTGGGGTCACTTACAGAAGGAGAAGTGACTCAAAGACAGCTCCATCACCAAGGCCCACCCCAGCATGGTGACAGCTGACAAAAGTTGGAAATCTGGAGCACTCTGCACAGCCTGCAGGCAGCCCAACAAGCTGTGCCCTTTCCAGGCGCTTCAGTTAGTCTAACCCCTTCCAGGCAGCTCAGCTGGTTTCTGCTTCTTGCAGGCAGCTGCTCTGCTCTCACAGTCTTTTTTGTCACTTAGCTGTCTGAGAGTGACTCTCAGCAGCCTTTGTTGTTTATCCTGTCAGGGAGGGGGCTAGTGAACCTGGTCAGTTTCAGGGACTTCCTGAAGCTTTTTTGATTTGTTTGCCTTCTGGTTTAAGGAGCTTCCCTACAGGATGGAGCCTTGGAGGAAACTTACACAACACCCATCTCTGGCTAACCTCCCAAACACACACAATATTTCCCCCTTTATGTTGATTGTGAATCTTAAAAATGTAATCCAACTTCTCAAATATATTATTCTCCTAATCTATAAATGTTACTTTCATGAGCACACCGCCCAGCTTCTCCACTTACTTAGCATTCCATTGCATACCTTGTTCCGTTCGATGCTACTTGGCATTTTTTGTTCTTACAAAGTGCCAGTTCTCACCTTGGTATCTTTGCATTTGCTGTTTGCTTAGCTGGAGTGGTCTCTTTACCATCGCTTCTTCTTGTCACTTAGGTCTCTGTTCAAATATTCCTTGGAAAAACGTTTTATAATCATTTGGGCTGAAATAGTCCACCAGCTGCTCTCTAATGTGTCACCTCATTTCATCATTTTTAAAGCTTGCCTGATTACCTGTTAACTCATCAGTTAATCTATTTACTGTTTGTTGTCTACAATGAAAACAGAAACTTTTTCCTGCTCTCGCAGCCCAGATACGGTGTAGCTAGTATCTGGTGTGTAACAGTAGTAAGTGCATGAAATGTTTCATATTTTGTCACCGTTTCCCAGAAAATGCCTAAATAGCACAAAGGCTAATGTATGCTTACTAGTTCTTTTGGGAACAATAAACACGGACTAAATGACTCATGATTTAAGATTTAAGTCATCTGGCTTGTCACTCTGTAATTGATCCTGTCACTGAATAGCTGCCAAATACCTGTTTCACTTAAGTTTTGTAGTTCACCTTGAAAGCACAACCTGATAAGGGTATAAGTAAAATTTTAATATAAAAAAGAAAGATTAGATGTTATGTGGAATTAACAACCATAAAAGTGTATTTTAAGCTAGTAGCTTTACATGGTGATTACTATAGGAAGAACCCCATTCTCCCTTCTTTAAAATATTAACTGTGGAGTTTGAATCAGTACCCTAGCATAAGAAAGTTAAGACATGGTTCAGCAAACCAGGCTAACAATGTATGGCTGTAATATCTGTGCTTGTCAGCCTGGTCTATAGTGAGTTCTAGGGCAGCATAATGTCATGTAACTATTTTAAAGCAGAGAAGAAATTATCTTCTTTAATTTCCATCAGGAAACTACACTCCCTGGCTGGCCTGAAACTTACTATATAAGACTAGGCTGGACTTGAGCTCACAGAGATCCCCCTGCTCTGCCTTCTGAGCGCTGGCATTGAAGATGTGTGCCACTGTGTCTGGCCTCTGCTGACATCTGTGTTCCTTTATTTGTAGCTCTGTTCTAAAACTTTGGAGAATACAAAGGGAAAAGGAGAAAACACCATCACTGCCCAGTCTTTAGACTAAAAGGAAAAACATTGGCTCAGGACCCCCGACACTAAGTTCTTAGCACAGAGGAGATTTATTTACCCCAGAGGGACAGAGGACAGGGAATAAGAGACAAAGACAGGTGATAGAGGATGAGGGAGAAGGGGAAGGGAACACAGGAGAGGAAGGAATGGTATTTGTCCTGGAGGGGGACAAAGGATAGAGACGGTCAGTGTCCTCGTGTGTAGCTGCCAGTCCACCACCGCTCTCCAAACCTTTCCTTCCCTTTCCTCCGCATCCCAAACATCTTTAGTCTACCTCCCTTAAGGTTTAAAATACCCACTCAGAGGGTAAGTCACCAT
>NW_026593344.1:0-22046 GCF_907164565.1 Psammomys obesus | reverse complement strand
GCTGACACCTGGCCTGGATGTTGAAGCATCATTTTGCTGGAAAAAAAATTTAAGGCCAAACTGCTTCAGGGGTCCTGGGGCATGTGGTCCAAAGTGCAGCCTACCCCAGAACAAAGTCCCATCACCCCCAGGCTTCTGGGTTATTTAATTTCCTTCCGGTCCCTTGCCCAGGGCTGCAGAACTTACAGGAAATAGGGGACCGTGTTACTGTTGTTTTCCTAAATGGACACATTGTAACTGCCTCCTAAACAGTTATGTTCACACCCACAGACTAGAGCTACTGTCAGCCTTGGTCAGCTTCTTTTTGCAGCAGGCAGCTGCTAACGCAGAGATTATAACTGGGCAAGGTTCTGGGAATTAATGGCTGTTAAGTGTGCCCTCCTAAGCAGCCCCCCCCCCCCACAAACACACACACACTCACACATGCACTCACTCATGCTCACGGAACAACATGGGGTGAAAAGGATCTAAGAGCAGGAGGTCAGGAGGATGCTGTGAAATGCGGTTTTCTGGGCGTGATATGGCTGTCCCACTCATGAACTCACAGTAGGTGTGGCTACCTCCATAGGGCTGGAGAAGACAGGGCCTAGCAAACATTCCAGCCCGGAATGCAGAGGGGAGCATGAGGTCCCAGCCCTGACCCAGGAGCTAGTAGCAGTGACCCTTGCTGGTGAAAGGGGTCACTTTATTCAGTAGAGTAGACACAGGTTAAGTTGCCCGTGTGCCAGGAACTAACCCACAGCCATGCAAGCCGTGCTAATTAAGGTCAAAGGACCACCCCCCCAAAATGCTATCCTCATGGTAAGAAAAACAGGTTCTTAAAACACACAGCTCAAAGATATGACTATAAGGTTTAAGAGGGTTGAATTTTCAGGCTCTTCTTCTATTAGCTTGGCTGTGACACAGAACAGACCCAAAGAGAAAAAAAAAAAAAAACATCAAAAACCAAACAACAAAAACCAGCGCCTCCTGTAATCCCGTTTTCAGTCTCTTTTTCACAAAGAAATAGGAAGACACCTGAAATCCAGACACATCTGTTAGTGAGTGGAAGTCAAAGCAGGAAGTTGAGGCCTTATATTCAGCAGCTCTGTGGCGGAAGTTTCCCCTGAGGGAAGCTGGTTCAGGGAGTGACAACAAGGAAGGTGGGGGGGGGGTGGAATGGTGATGGCAGGAACTTGGGTCATGCAGGAACAAGGAGCCCCTTCTTGACAAGAAGGCGGGCAAAGCAAAGGACCTCAGGGTGTGAAAAAGCGGGGAGTGAGGGTCTGGTTTATGGCGCTGTTGTTTAGCTCTGAGGTACAAGGAGAGAGGCTTGGAACAGGGGCAGACCTAGGATGGGCCTGGTCAAGAAGGAGCAGGTAATTTGGCTGCAGGTAATTTGGGACCCGGTCTTCATACAGAAAGTGGCTGAGAGCCAGCAAACCACTCTGTCCCAGAGCCAGGCCCAGCACTGGCCCATGATGCCTGCTGACCAGTTGGACAACTGAATGAGCAAAGTAGGGGTGAGATGGCCGTTCCACATGGCCTGCTCACTCTATAGGCCGGCCAGCACGTGGAGTGGGCGGTCGGGAGAAGCCATCTGGAAGACTCAGCTCTGCACTGCTGCAGCTGTGAGCCCCAGCTCCGTCGGCTCCTGAAGCAGGAGCAGGGAGCGAGGTGAGTGTGCCCAGCCACACTGGTCCGCACCCACATCCAGAGGACAGGGGCCTCTGGCAAGTCTCTAACATTTAGGAGAAGCCAGGAAACCCTGTCTCCCCTGAGCCTGTGAGACAGATCTGTAAAGCCGAGTCCCGTTCATACCTGAGTTAACAGAGATTTTGACAGACCACACTAGCATGGGATAGTGTGGGTTTGTTTTGCTTGGCTCCAGGAGCCAGGGCCTTAAATTCCACATACTGCAAACCTTCACTGAACAACAACAACAAAAAGAGAGCAGAAGCTGGGGGTGGAGTGGCAGCAATGGCAGGCCTGAAACAGGAAGAATGCTTCGGAGACCAAGATGCCCAGGGAAGCCCTGAACTCTGTCCAAGAAGCTGCTCGTCCTTCTAGACCAGCTACACACTCGGTTACTGCCTACATCCAGGCCCAAGTGTAAATGAGCTGTTTCATCCATAAAATCCCAAAACCAGGATTTTTTTTCTAATCAAGATTTGAGGACCATTTAGTTATTGGTTGTGACTGTAACCCCTGACCCCTACCCAGTGACTTCTTCTCCTCTGCAAAGATGGGCTGGTAATGAGTCTCCTATTTCCCCAAGAGTGCTGTGAGGAGCTTGGGAAACATCACAAGAAATGCGGTGGGAGCGTTCTGCCACGAGGAGCGACACTGCAGAGGGCTGGCTGCTCTCCTGTGGAGACCCAGTGGGGTCTGGTCACCTTTGCTGCTAGGTGCCTCTCCTCAGGATCCCTTTCCCTGGAGATTAAGGCACCCTGGTGGAGGCAAAAACTCCAGGCCAGTGAATGCTGCCCTCCGTAGCCAAAAGAACTCAGGAAATGTGTACATTTCTCTCCCAAACAATCGGACTGAGAACTGGAAGTCTCTTAGTTGGAGGCTGAATCTCTGGGCTGGGGGATGTTTCTCTAGCTCAACCTCGTCCTATGCATCCTCAGTCCCCTACCTTTCCAGTTTTACAGAAAACAAACAGCTAAGCTGAGGAATTCAGAGCGGACACTGGCCTGGCCTTCATGAGCAGAACTAGGTGGCTCTGCTGTCCTTGCTAGTTTGGGTCCCAGCAGCTGAGTGTGTCCCATTAGCCACACAGTTAAGTTTGTTAATGAGCCCTTGGAGCTTAGAGCCTGCTGCTTGGGACCCCCCCCCCATCCTTCTTGGTGTAAAGTCAGGAGGAAACTGAGGAATGTCGGTGGTGTGGAATGTGTCTGTGTAAAGCTGGGGGCTGGGCTTATTTGGGGACACAAGCATGTTGCAAAGCTGTCAAGAAAGCTTTTGATTGATAACCAGGTGGCAGTCTGTGAGATCTTCGCCCCATCCTTTCCGGTTTGTCTTACACAGAGGTCTTGGGAGAGTCCGTCCATAGTCCGGCTGTGTCCCCCAGGGAAGCAGTTTAAAGCTCCAGTTTGTTTGCAGGAGCTGAGGCCCCGAGGAGGGGAGTGTTTGAGGGTTGGGGTGAGCTGAGTTAGCTTTCTATACTGATCATGGAAGTGTCTTCAGGACACAAATTCCGTTTCTGCCTTCGTGACTTTCCCATCAGCAATTATGTCATATCATTGGTAATTTCATCATTTTCAAGAAAATGAAACTTCTTTCATTTATTTAACTGGAAATTCAACTCCTAGATTTTTATCTCCAAGTAACTCTGATGGCTTTGAATTTTCACTTTTGATTTCCACTTCCTTCCACTAAGCTGTCTACAAAACCAAGCTGTAGTACTGGCGAGCTAGAAGCCAGCTTTCCCTAACCCTACATGCTGTCTTCCTCCCGGCCTGGAGGGGCAAGGCGGGGCCTCGGGGCCAGAAACAGCGTCTGCAGGTCACCAGCGGAGCACCTACTCACGAGCCAAAGGCTCCGAAATTGTGCCGGCAGCGTGGGCATGCTTAACGACATAGGAAACCAGCATCCACACACATTCCGACTCCACCCTCCCCCACTTCGGGGACCTGGGTTAGCTGTCAACTCAGTTTAGCTGTGCAACAGGAATCGACGGAACCCTCAAGAATTTCAGGCCAGGCTGTCACAACCAGCGAACTGCGGCTGACTCCGGAGACACCGGGGATCGCGCCCACTATTTGCTGGCATCAGCATCCTCTACTGCCGAACTACAGAGGCTGAGTTCTCACCTAGGAAACCCTTTCTCTCCTGTGCTGTCCTGGCTACGTCTCCCGGCGGGTACAGCCAGTACCTTAAGGGACGGCAGACTCTGGCTGAAGGGGCTCACAAACACCCAGCGCTAGAGCTGTCAAGATCAGATCCCCATTTTGTCCTGCAGTAGCTGAGGTGCAGGGAGGGGCTGGGTCCAGCCAAGCCCCTCTGAGCCCCTCCACTCTGAGCCCCTCCACCGGTCCCCATCAAGTGAGCCCCCCCCCCCCCCCCCCCCCCCCCCCCCCCCACCAGGGGGGCCCCCCCCCCCCGAGAGCGGCCAGCCCCTTAGGCGGTACCGGGACCCCTCACAGAGGAGGCTTCCACAGGTACTGGGCACCATGAGCTCCGCCCTGGGCTCCTGGTCAGCAGTGTCGAAAACCTCCAGACAGAGACAGCAGCCGCCGCCGCCCACCCCACGCCCGGATGAGAGCCTGTGTGTGGTAACATTATCCCACAACAAATGCGACGCACAGAACATGTGCTCTCTTTGGTGACACACGCCCATGATCCCAGCGCTTGGGGACTGAGGCTGGAGGCTGGCCGCGAGTCTCAAAGTTTAAAGCAAGCCTAGGGTACCTAGGGAAAACCTATCTCAAAAAAAAAAAAAAAAAAAAAAAAAAAAAAAAAAAGGCAAAGCAAGGGAAGGGGGTAGAATAAGCATTTTAAATACCTCGGGCTTGACGACTCCTTTAATTTATAAGGAAGTCTGTGATCTACATAATGAAACCAAGAAAAATAAAGCGGCTGGGAGGAAAACACAAAAGTGGGAGCTGAAAATGAGAGTGGAGTGGGAGCAGGGAGCCCAACCGAAGGGAAAAAAACTAGGAGACCGAGCTGGAGAGACGCGCCTTTGCCGTCCTGTCTCAGGGACCAGTTAGTAACGCCGGACGGCGACTCCCTCGCTCAGGATCCCTTCGCGGCTCCATTTATTTCACCCGAAAAACTGACAATTTCTGTCAAAACCTGGCTCTGTGAACCACACAGCACACACGGGCCGAGAGGTGCTGGGTGTGGTGGCCTGTACTTCCAGCAGTCGGGAGGCTGGGGCAGGAGGATCGCCGGGAGTTTAAGGACAGTCTGGATTACAGATTGAGACTGTCTCAAAACCCTCTCTCTCTGTCTCTCTCTCTCTGTCTCTGTCTCTCTCTCTCTCTCTCTCTCCTCTCTCCACACCCACCCACCCCACCCACCCCACCCTGGTCCCTCCCCCGGCTTGATCCGGTCCCGCGGTTCTCTCCGAATCCACACAAAGCAAAGACACCCGCGGACCGGTTAAAAGAAAGCCGGAGCCGGAGCGATGGGACAGGGGTGGCCGCAGGCGCCGCGGCTGGCCTTCGCGCGCGCCGGGAGCTCCGCGCCGTGCGCCCGGGACAGCGGCGGCGGCCGCCGGCCAACTTTCCCCGACTCCCTCTCCGCGTCCCGCCGCCGGCGCTCGCTCCGGGGAGCGCACGGCGACCTCCAGCGGCCGCCGCACCTCGGCCGGAGCGTCCGCCCATTCATTTCGCTCGGTCCCGGGAGCGGCGGCCCCGCGCCTCTCGGCGGACCGCGGAGCGCCGGCGCCGGCTCCGCACGGAGGGACGGCGACCCCCGGCGCCTGGCTGCCCCGCGCCCGGCGCGCCCCGAGCCTCCCGAGCCGCCGGCGGAGCGCGCGCTCGGTCCCCGGCTTCGCTCACGCTCCAGCCGAAAGAGAAAGTTGGCTGTCTGGCTTTCCCGGGGACTTCTCCCCGCTCGGGGCGGCGGCGCGGGGTCCTGGGCGCCGGGAGGGGCTGGGCTGGGGCGGCCCCGCGGGGCTCTCGCGCTCACCTGCAGCGTCGGCTCGGGCGGCCGGGGTCCGGGGGGCGGCCGGGGAGGCTCCGTGCGCCGCGCGCCTCGCCGAGTGCGCCTGTGGCCCGGAGCGCGTTGCATCACCCCTTTTATAGACCTCGCGCTGGCACGGCGCTCGCTCGGCCCCGGGTTACCAAGCCCGGGCTGACGTAATGCTATTAATAGCTTCCAGGGGGAACCGGCCGGGGAGGGCTGAGGGCGGGCGGGGCGGGGCGGGCCGGGGGGCGGGAGGAGCCCGCGGGCTCGGTGATGCAAGCGAGGAGGGCGGTCGCCCGGCGGCCTGCGCGCCTGGCACGCCGCGGACACACGCGGCCGCCCGCCCTCTCTCCATATGAGGCCGGGAGCCGCCCGGGCGCGCCGCCAGGGCTGCGTAGCCGCCGCTGCGCGTTCCAGGCATGAGCCAATGGTGCCCAAGCCAGCGGCATGACTCCACCGCCCTGGCATCTCTCCCTGCGCGGGGCTGGGGGAGGGGTGCCCGGGAGGCGGGGCCTGGCAGCGAACCAGACTAGGTGAGGCCGGGAAGCGGGCACGACCTTTCTCCGAAGTGCGGGGTCGTTTTTGTGAGCCTTCGGAAAGGGCCCCTTCTGTGGCCGGCGGCCCAGCCCAGGGAGGGGGCCGCGTGAAGGAGGTGCCCAAAGTTACCGTCCGGTGAAATCACAGCCCCCCCCCCCCCCCCCCCCCCCCCCCCCCCCCCCCCCCCGTGTGACCGCCGCCGCCGCGCTCGTGGGCTAACGCAGACGGCCGGCCTGGGGCTCCCGCGCTCCGCAGGGGCCTCGGGACTCGCCAGGAGCCTGAGGTGCTGGTGGGACGCTGTCAGCGCGGTTTGGGGTGTTCGCTAACACACAGATCACCTACAGGGACCAGGGAATTCTCCGCGAAAGCGCGGGGATGGGAAGAGGAAGGGGCGGGAGGTGGGGAGCCGCGCGGAGCGGTGGCTGGGGCGGCCCGGGGGGAGGGCGCCTGGGTCTCCGCCCGGCCGGCGCGAGGTTCCGCTGGATGTGGGGAAACAGAGAAACCCGGCTCCGGGGCTCGAGGGCCCGTCTGCAGGGACGGAGGGCTGTGCGGGACCGAGCACGCACCGCCCCAAAGCGGGGCGCGGGGCCCTGCTCCCCGGGGGCGGCGGGAAAGGCTGCGAGGCTCGAGGTCCAGGCCGAGGCCTCGGCACTGCTGGGTCTGAACCTTGGAAATTTTCCCGCTTCTGATCGGGTAATCCGGAGGTCGGAGAGCAGGACCCCGGGCGGACAGCAGGCCCCCGCGCGGGCCCCACAGCCCACCGAAGCTCAGAAGTCCGCAGTCGCGCACCGCGTGGGGCGGGCGCCGCGGCCTCCCACACAGGCACCTGCGGCACCTGCCTTTGGGGGGAAGGCGATCGGAGGCCACAGCGAGGGAGTTTGGGGTGAGAAGCAGAATTGTCCGGGTGCACCTGCCGCCTGGATGGTTACAGTGGAGAGGGACGCGCTCTGTCTGTCTGTCTGTCTCTCTCTTTCACACACACTATTACACCGTAAGGAACTGCTGTCCCCTCGGACAGACACTTCGGGCAAAATCAAGTTCCCTGCACGCGGGTCCTGCGGTCCCAGCCGCAGCCTCGCCCTCGCAGGCCCCCGTCCACCCGGCCCGGAGCCTCTCCGCCCGCCGCCGGGGAAGCCTCAGGTGGTTCCATCCGGGATCCTCGGGATCCCGCCAGGAGCGAGGCGCGGGAAGCGCCGGGCCAGTGTTTTGCTTTGGTTTCTCTGCCTTGGTAACGGCCCTCGGGCCCCACCCTCCGTGGCCCACGCCCACGCTCCGCGGCCCGCCTCCAGCCGACCTGCGGGCAGGTGTACCCGGGCGTGTCTGCACAGCCCGGAAGAATGCGGGTGCCTGGAAACGCAGCCGTTCGCGAGCTCCGCTCATCGTCCCATCTCCTCGTCAACTGCCCTGGAGCAGGCAGCACCGCTGGGCAGCGAGGCGGGGGGCCCGGGCACGCGCGAAGCCCCCCGGGCCGCGGGGCACCCCCACCGAAAGCCTTGCTTGCTTTGCGGGTTGAACTGCCGAGCCTGAGCCCGTCCTCCCGCGGAAGGTGCAGCCGAGGGTCTGAGCGCCCAGAGCGGCGCCCTCGGCGGCAGGGGACGGAGGAAGGCCCCGGAGCGTCGTGGCGGCCCCCACCGCAGTCTCCCGGCTGCTCTAATCCGTAGCTTTCAATCTCGCACCTGAACAGACCTCGGCTGTTTACAGAGCGGCGAGCCTGCCACCCTCCGCCTCCCTCGCCTACCGCCTCGAGGGAGAGGCCAGCCCACCCCCTGCCCCGGGAAACGCCTGTGCCCGAACGGAGGCCACTCTGCCGGCCTCGCTCCCGAGGCTTCTAGGAGAACGGTGGAGCCCCGGAAAGAGCCCCCCAAGGTCCGGACCGCAGGGACTCGTCAGTGTCTCAGCCCCTCGCTTCTCACTTTAGCCTGACCGAACGCCACCCGTGCCCAGACGCACGGATAGTGCCATGCAGAGGGCACGCCGAATCGCTGCCCGACACAAAGGCGAAGGCGTGCCTCTGCAGCCCGAGCGGGAAGCCCTGGCCAGCAGCACGTCAGGGGTTAATCCTTAGTCAAAGAGGGGACCGCAGAAACTTCAGTGCTCTGGAGAACCGCCCCCTCCCCCGGGGAGACCGGCCCTGATCAGCTCCCGTCTGTTTTGCCGAGTGAGATAGGACTTGGAGGCTTCGTGCCGGGGCACGTACCAAAGGAAGAGGAAAATTGAAAGGGGAGGGGAAGGAACCAGGCAGCTAAAAACAGTGCCCTCGTGGCAACCAAAACTAAACACAAAAACATTGCAGGGAGCCAGAAACAAAAAAGGGAAAAGGAAAGTTGGGAGATATTTAAAGGTTTTGCAGTTCAGTGGGCGATCCCTTCCCGCATTCCTCCGCCTCCCGCACTCTGCTCCGGACTCCGGCTGTGTGTGCTCAGGAACTCCAGACGCAAGTTAAGGCAGCCAGGGAAGCCTGAGCCGACAGGCCCGCCTGTCTTTGCAGAGGTCTTGGCCCCACTTCACCTTGGGAAGGGAGAGGAGTGGGCTTCTCCCTAACCGGGCTCTCCAGGTGAGAATTAGGGACGGAAGTCTCTCAAAGCACCTCCCGGGAAAGGGGCGGCAGCAGGGCGGCTGAAGTGTGCTCAGCCCTTGACTGGCCCGTGAGCGCTGTGCTTGGCGGCCTGGGTCGCTCCTCTCATTTCATCTCCACCTTTATGTGTTCCCCAACACTGAAAGGGGGCGCAAACAGTAGCACCCAGTGCCAAAGAGCTGCTGAGAATGAGGCAGGCAGTCAGCTTCCTCAGTTACCGTGTCTCTAACTGTGGCTCAGGAAGGTTTTCTAGAGTACCCTCTGCCCCCTTCGGTGATAAGCCAACAATGATGTCACACAACACCCAGAATGACAGTCATGAGGGGGGCTGGGGTGAGACCCCCTCCCTCCCCCCCAAAAAAGCAAAAGGAGTAAGCTTTGCTCTCTGCCCACAGCAACCATCGGACACTGGGTGTCTAGGGTCCATGGGTGTCTGGGTAGCCGATGACGGTGGCAAATGATGGCCAGCACGCTGGGCTGGGCTGGGCTGGCTCCTAGTGTCCCTCTAGTTCTGCCTCTGTTGTTGTTCTTGAGAAAGGTAGGTCCTCTTTCCAGGTTTCCGTGCTTTGTTTGCCTGGACTGGGGGTGGGGGAGGGGTGTCCTGAAATGGAGACTCTCTTCTGCAAGCCACCCGGCTGCCCGAAGCAGACTTCTGAGACCCACAGGAGCTGCCTGTGGGGAAGGCATGGCTGCCATGACTAACGGATTTTGCAGCCGTGCTTCTAGAGACTAGCTGAGAAGCTGATCGGATTCTCGGACACGGCCTGCCTTCTCCGTCCTCCTTCACTTTCAACACTTGCAAACCCTGTCCACTCGGGTACCCAGCTGGAGGGGGCTTACCCAGGGCAGGGACTGTGTCTTTTGAGGACAGGACCAAATCTAGGTAGCAGCTCTTCCCTCTCCAGAGAGCAGGTCCTAGGGCCCCAGAAATCTGAGGTGAAGTCACAGAACAGCAGAGCTTGGTAGGTCCGAGACCTCCAGAAACTGAGGGGCTGACTGAGCCTCAAACCTATTACCTCACCTTGCCAATCCACAAAATGAGACTACTCACATTAATTCCCCTTAAGGCATTGCTATAAAAATAATAATATAATACAATATAATATAATATAACATATAATAGATGTGAAAGTGAGTTGAAAATAGTTTTAAGAAACATGTTGACAGGTACCTAGCTGGATATGGCAGTGTGTGCTTGTGGAACTGAGGCAAGAAGGCAGAAAGTTTAAGGCCACCCTGTGAGACATCGCAGTTGGAAACCAGCCTGGGCTACGTAGCAAGATTCTGTCTCTAAAACAAAAGCAAGCTTTTCTTCCAGTAATATTTTTGCCATTTGAAAGGGCAAAAGAAAACAATAACCTGTAGTCTCAACATTCTCAGGATTTTGAGTTCTCTTTCTGTTTTTTTTTTTTCCTTATACATGACTTTAAGATAGAGGTATGGTTTCATAATACATGCAACTTGCTCTTCTCCTGTCACTCTAGTACATTTTCTTCTTTAAAATATGTCCATTTTATTGTAAGACAGAGGATGCATGCCAATGTTTCACAGAACAAATACACGGAGATGTAGATAATAAAATATACTAAGGATTGGCACCCTGTCTAAGAAGCAGACTGTCACCTCCAGTAGTTAGAGCCTACACCTGGCCCTCCTGATGTCAGCTGCCTCCCCGAGGGAACCACCACCCAGGCTCATTGCCGTCGTCTGCAGGAGATCATCGGCGTTGTATAACTTACTCAGAGGTTACTCTGCTTTAGTATGCAGGGTGCTATCAACATTTTGCTAATGGACTAGGCAAACTTTTAATCTTTTACATGGGAAAAGACACCAACTGCCAGCTTCAGTCAGGTTATGTAAATGGAGTTAGAAGAATTCTATCTGCAAGCCCTGCGTATGCCAGAAGAGAGCAGGACCTCCGGTGTCGGAGAAAGCTGTGTGTCTTTCTCTTTCATAAACATCCAAAGAGAAAACCCTACAGGCACTTTTCCCATGGAGCATGCACTTTGACCCTTCCCCTTTTGAGACCCCTTGACGCTCTGCATGCCCACGTGGAAAAGAAAACCCAGCCTGCAGCATGAGAGAGGGACAGAGGGACAAAGGGCACAGAGCCACCTGGCAGTGCCTCTGCCTGCGCCTTTCTGCAAAGCTCCCACTGACGGCACCTCTGTGCCAGCAGGGTGACACAGATGGTGACCAGGCTAGCTGTCCCACCTCCAGTCTGTACCTGGAGCCAGCGTCAGAGTGGGTGGCATTGATTTTCAGATCTACAGGACACCAGGAAGAACCCCAGAAGTCATCTGCCTCCATCTTCCTTAGCAGTCTCAGAGCTCTGCTCCAGAGCCTCAGAGCAAAGGGGAGATCTCAGGGAAGTATCTGCTGTATACAGCAGGTGCTTAAAGTGCTGTTCTACCTTACACAAGTATGGATGAAGGACAAAGAGAAGATATCAAATACACTCTGGGCTCGGGGTGTTCCTCTACCAGGACCCTGGGGGGATTTGTCTGTCTGTTCAGTGGTTTTTTGAAATTCTTTTTAGATAACATTAGCAAGCTACTTTGTTGAATAATAGTTGTGACCCTGACACTCAGAAGGCGGAGGCAGGAGGACCACTGTAAGTTGGCGGCAGACCAGGTTACTTAGTGAGTTCCAGGCCAGTGCCAGCCCCTGTATCAAAGAGAACCAAGCAAACAAAAATTAGCAAGAAATTTATCAGTGCCACCCCCGTGGCCCAGGCTTTGCCTTAAGCTCGCCACATATCATCCCACTTTTAATCTTCACAGGCAGCTGGACACCTTTGTTTGGTGCAAGAGGGAACAGCTCAGCAGGGGAAGGGGATCTTCATAGCCTCTTTTTGCCCCTGCCTGAGAGGCTTGATTTGCAACCACATTGAAGGAAAGCTGACTGTAAGCCAAGGAACTTGCTGGGCCTGTAATTCCAGTACCTGAGAGGCTGAGGCAGGGGCATCACTGTAAGTCTTCGGCCAGCCTGGACAACATATTCACGTTTGAAGCCAGTGGGCTACAGAGTGATGCCTTGGAGGAGGAGGCCTGACATGTTCAAGGCACCTGCTTAGCAGGTCATGACAAGGAGCCAGCAGAGGGCAGGTGGCTGGCATGGCCGCAAGTGTCCGCACTCGCAGACGGACTAGCAGAAAGTCACACCTAGCCAGAGTGAAGAGAGTAAGTGTGCAGTGCTCGGCCCTAAATGGGACACCTTGTCGCACACACACGCGTGCACACGCACACTCACACTCACGGCTCCAAGTGTCTTCTGAACGTGGAGGGCTGCTGCCCCGTGAATTCAGTGCCGTGGCTGCCTGCACAGGATCACGGCAGGCAGTGCTCCTGCAGGGAGGCTGAAGGACTCATTCGCTCTCCCCGATACCTGAGGAGGTATGGACAGTTGGCTCCTGCGGGAGAGAGGGCCAGTTTCAAGGGTGTAGCCCACGGTCAGGCTACAGCAGATAGCCCCGCACTCATGTGAAGAAGATATGAACTTGGAGGTATGTGGAGAGTGTATTGGGGAGAAGTTTAGAATAATGGGATGAGTATGATAAAAAGACATTTTGTACAAGTATGAAATAATTAATGAAAATCTATCAAAAGAAGAAGTCCCCACAGTCAGACTGAGTTCAGATCCCTGCTAGGCAGCTCCTGTGGCTGAGTGGGTCCACAGTCCTCAGTTTCTCTTGTAAAGTGAGGCCAGTACTTATGAGACCTAACGGGCAATGAGCTGAGCTTGGTGTGCACACCTCTGATCCCAGTACTTACGAGGCTAAGGCAGGAAGATCAGCAGAGTCTGAGGCCAGCCTGGGCTACATAGCAAATTCCAGGCCAACCCAGCCTACACAGGAAGGCCCTGAAACAACAAACCAAACCAAAGAACAATGTGCCCTCTACACTTCTACCCAGGAGAAAGTCAAGGGACACTGTTCTCTCTCTTTCTCTCTCTCTCTCTCTCTCTCTCTCTCTCTCTCTCTCTCTCTCCCTCTCCCTCCTATGTAGCTCTGGCTGTCCTGGAACTCACAGAGACCCACCAGCCTCCCTCTAGAGTGCTGGGATTAAAGGTGGGTATCACCACACCCAGCCTGTTTTTCCTGTTTGTATGTTAATCACATAAATCCCAAAGTCATCAGAAATGTCTACAGACCCCAAGGGAAAGTTCTGTCTCACAACAATTCACTGACTTGAAAAGAAATATTAAAAAACAATATGTGATCTGGTCGGAATTACTATTTACTCCCAACATATTAGACGCAAAGCACACAGTAAGAACTCTTAAAAACACCAGTGTCTTATTTCATCTTCACACTAATTCTGTCGGGTTGGTCCTGTTGTCCCTGTCTTAGAGGTGAGGAAAGTGAGCTCAGAAAGGTTAAAGAGAACTGCCCTTCAGGGGTGAACTCCACCACAGGTCTGGCGGACCTGAGGAGTCTGCTGAGCGCCCTTGTCCTGGGTAGCCTTACAGCTTCGCCTGGGCTTCTTTTCTTGAACTGTGTGGTCTGCCTTAAGAAACGTGGCCTCCTTACACAGCCTCCAGAGTGCTAGAAGCTTCTTGTCCTTACCAGGAAATTCCAGAAGATTCACACTTGGAAAATGCCAGCTCCCTGTGCCTTGTGTGATGTTGAAGTCTCTGCCAAGTTTGCCATTATTCCCTAATTTGCTTTAACCACAAACACAAGCCCTGATATTGACTGAGTGAGCCAAGCAGGGCTTTTTAGACTTTTTATTCTGTTTCCCAAAACAGAACTGAGTCATATGATGATGAACTCGCACTTGAAACCGGAGTGGCTGAGACCCAGTGAGTCACTCCCGTGAGCTTAGACTCATCAGTCAATTCCTCAAATCATGTCCGATTGCCAGAAAGCGCTCTCAGCGGTGCGCTCAGACACACTGTGCTCGGAAGGGCAGGGTAGGAACGCTCCTTGACCTTGAGGCGATTAAAATCTTCGGGTGGCAAATGAGCCTATAAACCACCTCAGGCAGTAACTCTCTTAACAAGCACCCACTGTGCCCTGGCACCGTGCCAGGAGCTCAGGGTCACAGCGCAGAATCCCAGCGCGCTTAGGCTGAGCACAGGGGGCGGCAGCCGCAGGGAACATGGGCTGACATGGGGCAGAGAGCTTGTCCCAGGAGCTGGCAAGCACTGACAGATGAGTGGCTTGTGACCGTGTTCTAGGCAGAGGAGGAGAGGGACATCCCAGACAGAGGTGCACAGCAAGCCGTGGGGTCTGACTTGCCTCTGCCCGGTGCCAGCTCCGTGTCCGGTTCCACACAACAGAGCCGCACAGCCGATGAAGGAAGACAAAGGCTTGGGAAGGCGATGGAGCAAGCATGAAGAACAGGAGTCAGGCTGAGCTGAGGAATGCTTTAAGGAGGGAGAGCTGGAGACAGGCTCCTAAAGAGCAGTGGGGGCGTTTGCTAACCCGTCTAAACTATGTCCCCAGGGACAGTGGAGTGTGTTGGGAGGTAGGGCTAGCACAGGGTCTTCAAGTAGCAGATAAAATGAGCAGGAAGAATGCTAGCCCAGGGCATAGGTGGCCTGGCTAGCTGCTGCACATCAGGCAGGGGCAAGAAGGCCTCACTTCAGTGCGTTCTTCCTGTGAAACAAAAATTATCCACAAAGCAAAGCTATCCTATATTCTGAAATTTAAAGTGGATTTTTTTCCCCCCTTTAGATCTGGTCATTGCACAGTTCAGGGTTCCTTCATTAAAGCTAAACTTAGGGGGAGGGCCCACTTTACGAGGGCCTGCTGATGTGAGCAGAAGGGGATTCACCGATGTAGGTGTGGGACCCCGAAGCTCCATCTCAAGTGGTGCAGGCATGAGGAGAAAGCTGGATAGGGATTGCACAGAAGGGTGAGGAACCAGCAAAGGGCTTAGCTGGGTGGGCTGTCAGTGCTGGTGTGCTGGGGACAGCAGAGAAACAGAAAAGAAGGCCTTGTCAGGGAGCGTGGTCACACCCAGTTCTCAGCTGGGCACAGTGCTTTCCCTGAGGTCTGGCAGTAACATTTCCATGGTTGTGGCAAATGAACAATGGAAAGAACCAAAGAACCCGGAGAAGCCAATAGTCTTCAGCCTGGCATAAATGACAACTTGAAAAGGTGGAAATTTATTTACGTAATGGCCTGCCAGGCCCATTAGTAGGTGTAATTGATATACGCTGACAGAGGACTGAAGAGACTTTCTTTGTTGGGTGTGGTGGTGCACGGATGTGCTCGGGAGGCTGAGGCAGGGTGATGATGAGGTCATTGCCAGCTTTGGCCACAAAATTAGTTTGAAGCCAGCCTGGGCAAAAAACCCACTTACTTTGGGGAAAAATAATGAAAAGTCTATTTTGTTTTTTCAATGTTCTGCCACTATTTAAAAAGATGTTGACTACTGGGAATGATGACGTGTGCCCACGATTTCAGCACTCAGGAGTTCTGAGAGTTTGAGACCAACCTGTCTCAGAAAAGAACAAACAAACAAACAAAACAACAAAAAACACCATCAAACCAGAAGCCCCCACCGAACCTGTTTACGTTCCAGCACCCTGAAAGCCCCAGCAGATGGTCAATTTGAGAACAGCCTGAGCCTCAGAGCAAGTTCCAGGTCAGTGCTTGTCTCAAAACAACAAGAAGAAAGATAAGCAGTTATTTATAAAGGAAACGCTGTAGGAATAATGCACGTTTAAAAAGCAAGACAATATATTGTAAAAAGAACAGTTGGGACTAGTACTAGTGAATAATAAACAACAAGATTAAAAAGCACTCTCGTTATTGCAAGACTAATTCTGGCTGGTGAAACCATAGGTGAGTGATTTTTTTCCTCATGTACTTACACACTTCTGAACTGTGAGTACATGAAGACAGGATGAATGTAAAAGCAATGAAACCCGTGCCTTTCAAAGAACACCACTGAAGACTTGCCCAGCCTGGCCATAAAGGATGGCGATTCCATCCACACGGAATCTGGCTCAGTGGATGCAGGAGCATTTATGGAGCTCCTGCCGGGTGTCAGGAACAAGAAAGGACAAGGACGGAATAACCAATCTTCAGTAAACTCCTGCTAACCCTGCAGCCAGAGGGTGTCATAAGTGCTTGTCCACACTGACGCCGGCAAAGGCAGGGGTCCTGCTTCCACACAGACAGAACCACCTTGGAAGCCTTCCCAAGGCTCGGGTTCCCCCAAAGGCAGCAGGAGCCCCAGTCCCCGTTTGCTGCCCCGCAGCATTGAACTGGAACTAGAAATGGCTACCTCTGCAGGGCAGACTCAGGAGAGACACACGGCATTCAAACACACACAGAGAAAGTGGAAACATGAGGGAGAACATGAGTTTAGTAAGCAAGACACAGCCAGGCTCCCGGCCCGGCCCTCCCCTCAGCCACTCATCTGCTTTCCATGCCTGCTCTTCTGCACTCCTCCCGAACCTCCCTCCCACTCGCTCACTCTGTCTGCTCTGTTCTCCCTCGCTATCTTGCCTCCCCACTCTCCTCCCCACTATCCCGCTTCCCTAGGCCTGCTGTGGGCCGTTGACTGGCTGTGATCAGTCAATTTTTTTCTCTTTCTGCTCCAGACCCTTCCGGGCGCCAACGTGCTGCTTTCTCTCTCTCACGAACAATAAAACCTCCCCTAACAATGAAGAGTCGTAGCAGCAGTTTTTTGCAGCCCTTTGCAAACAGTGTCTTAGCAAATCCCAGGCCAGCCAGGGCTACAGAGCGAGACCGAGAGATGAAGACCAGCTGTGGAGGCACGTGCTTGCAGTCACCGTGCCTAAGAGTCCTGAGGCAGGAGAGTTACCGTGAATTCAAGGCCACCCCGGGCTGAATAATGAGTTCCAGGCCCACTTGGTGTATGCTGTGAGAGTTAAAGAAAAAAAAAAAGTAGCAAGATATATACATTATAAACATTATTACTCAATGAAGAGTCAATATAGCTGCAAAAATGACAAGCCACCTAGAGAAGAGAGACCTGGATGCAGAAGGTGGCGGTAAGCAGAGGCGTCTATGACTCGATTAACTTTTGAAATTCCCTGCTGTGTGGTGATGGCCACGCCCTTTGCTCTGTTGATCAAGGGTTCCACGGAGGGGACCTGTGGCTGGTCACAGTAAGGTCACAGAGGAGGCTGTACTGTCTCAGTCTCCGGTGGCCCCACGTGACCGGACCTGGTCTAGTCCCCAACACCGTCCTCTGCTGACCTGGAGAGTGTCCCAGCTGTGCAGAGAGGTGATGAATGGCCACATCCACTCAGCCCTCCAGCGTGAGGTGTGCCAGCTGCAGTGGGAGCAAGCGGTGCGGCCACAGCGGAAGCAAGTGCAGTCAGCGCCCCTGCTTCGCTTCCTCCGTTCGCCCTGAAGAGAAACGAGAACATGGAAACCCGGGGACGACCCTGAATCAGCTCATCGACGTTTTCAAAGGAAAACAAGATCAGAATGCTGAGTCCTAGGGCTCAGGGCATTGTTAGAGGGAAGCCATGCCACCCTCTGCCAGCGTCCGGAGAGGAGCGCACTGGCTCAGACATCACAGCCGCTTGGCCGGACCGTTCACTCCACACGAACCTCCACCTGGGTGCCCCACCCGCCCTGACACGCCGAGCCCAGGGGAGCACAGCACAGGCTGAAAAGGAAACAGCGCTGTCCCTGAGTCACCCTGCTTCTCTTTCATCACCAACGCGACAGACGGGCTCCCTCTCGTTTGAGGTGTGCTCTACCTAGGTGCAGAGACGTCACCCGGTAGAAAGCAGGCTATTACTGTGCTGTAAACAATGAGAAAACATGTTCTTAGAAACCTCTCTCTGATTCATGAACGTTTGAGCGCTGAGGTGAGAGGTGGGCCGCTTTGCTGGCCGCTGTGATAGGACGAAGACCCTACCGTCACGCAGGGGCGAGACAGCCTCCTCTCCACGGGACAATGCTGGGACGCTGGGACGAGGGCCATCCGGCCTGTAATGGTTGTCTGGGATAATATGTTTAGCCATCCTTCCCCGAGGTATTTATGGGCTGTGCTCTATCTTTGCTGCCCTGTGGGCCGGGACCTCACTCCTCTGAGGCTTCTGTGTTTCCAAGATCCTCAGCTTCTCCAGCTGGAAAACTGTTATTTTTATTGTTCAACCTTCCAGTTCTAAGCTGGTCGTGGCGGGAACACCTGTGGTCCCAGCACATGGAAGACAGAGGCAGGGTGCTCAGGAGCTTAGGCTCAACCCTGTCTACATACTGAATGATGCAGAGATTAGTCCGAACACTCCCCCCTCCCCCCCCATCAAAGCCACTGCTTTGTGAAGCTGGTGTAAGCACATGTGGGGTTAGCTATGCCACTCAGGGACCCGCAACCTTTTCTGAGTGGTAACGGAGACTGCTGAGCCGATGGTGGCTTTAGTAAGTGGCACGGTTTCTTGTCTGTTCAGCAGCCATCGCGCCGCTGGAGGAAGTGCGTCCCCTCTTGCCTCTGGGAAAGCAGCGCTCTTCACAGTTCTGACTCTGGAGTAATGGGTGACCAGTTACAGACAGCAAACCATTCCAGGGTCACAAGCGTCTTCCGACCCAGTCAGATCTGACAAGCTGCTGGGAGCACAGGGCTAGGGCTGGGCCCAGCTTTCCTGCTGGCCTTGAACCCAAGAGCCCGGGCTGGAGGAAGTGCAGAGGTCGGCATCGGGCAGGGCTGGCCACCACACCTACCAAGCGTTATTGGTCGAGGGCCAGAAGCCCCCTCTGTAGTCTTTGTTCAAGTCGTTTGAATTACTTCCCCATGCTTTCTTGTAAGAGTGGGAGGAAGAACACGGAACATCATACCTATGCGGCTCTCGAGTGGCGTGTTTCATTGTTCTGCACACTGGCAGAGCCCAGCATCCCGGCTCCGCTCTGCTTCTGTCTGTAGCCTCCCATCTCTCCAGCCACACCCACCTGTGGCTCCGCTGTCTCACTCTCTCTTGCGGCTCCCTCTCTTCCAGCCAGTCTAGCCTACTCTTTGCACCCCAGGTCTCCCTGGGAAACCCTGTGCCTAAAGGCAAGATGACGGATGGAAGGAAGAAATGACACGCAGGCTCGTCCCCTGCCCTACATGAACGTGCACATGTATGCCCTCCCTGATACTGAGTCTCTTTGCCTCTCTGATTCTGGTTGCTTGGTTTGGAGACGGACTCTCTCCAAGCATGCTTGTGATGGAGCTTGGCTCTGCAGTCTGGGTCTCTGGGCCTCAGTCTCCCAAGCGCAAGGACTACAGCAATTTCTGTACCTTCCTGTGTTTGAGGTTCCTTCCTTCCTTTTCCTTTTTTCAAAGACAGGGTTTCTCTGTGTAATAGCCCTGGCTGTCCTAGAGCTGGCTCTGCAGACCAGGCTGGGCTCAAACTCACAGAGTCCTACTGCCTCTGCCTCCCGAGTGCTGGGATTAAAGGCATGAGCCACCAATGCCTGGCTGGAATTTCTTTTTTTTAATTAAATTTATTTTTTATATCAATTACAGTTTATTCACTTTGTATCTTAGCTGTAGGCCCCTCCCTCATCCCTCCCAATCCCTCCCTCCCTCACCTCCTCCCTGCCCCACCCCAAGTCCACTGATGGGGAGGTCCTCCTCCCCTTCCCTCTGACCCTAGCCTATCAGGTCTCATCAGGACTGGCTGCATTGTCCTCCTCTGTGGCCTGGCAAGGCTGCTCTCCCCTCAGGGGGAGGTCTGAAATTTCTTTCAAACTTACTTTTAACTATGTACATTTGCATGTGTCTGCGTGTGTGTGTGTGTGTGTGTGTGTGTGTGTGTGTGTGTGTGTGTGTAAGTGCTGGTGCCCCTGGAGCTGGCGTTTACAGGTACCCAGAACCACCCAGCGTGGTGTTGGGAGCTGACGCCGGTACCTGGCAAGAGCAGCCCATTTCTCCAGCCCCCGTATCCGAAATTGCTTATAACAAAAACATGTTAGGATAACTATCCAGTGCCCTCCTACCAAAAGTAAGTGAACGTGCCAAGGGCCTGGCAAACAAGGTGAAGGCCATGACAGTGATGAGGCCTGTGACTGGCCCACAGACCCTTGCTTGCTGGGAGCTCTTGGTTCCTCAGAGCCCCAATGAGCCTGCCCCGAGCTCTGCATGCTCTCCTCACCCAGTGGGTCGGCCTTTGGAGCGCATGCTCTCACAGGCACTAGCCAAGTCTCCCTGTGCATTATAAACCGTGATCGAGTCTTTGTAGCAATGCTGAGTGTGCTCAAGGAACCTGTATTAAGGATTCTCTCTGGCCAGGGAGCCTGGGGAGACCGCAGGGCAGAAGGCTTCCTTAAAGATGGGTCTTGAAGGGTGGGTGCTTGGGGGTGTGACTCAGTCCTTAGAATGTAAAGCCGTGAGTTTGATCTCCAGCACGGCATAAACCAAGTGAGGTGGCGAGAATGTGATCCCAGCACTTGGGAGGTCGAGAAAGGTTAGAAGCTCAAGGCCATTCTTAGCCCATAGTGAGTCTGTGACCAGCCTGGGATACATGAGACCTTGCCTGAAAAAATAAAGATAAAAGAGAAGGGTGGGAGGGGGAGGGAGCATTCCAGCTCAGGAAGTAGACTCTGGGAAGGTGGACTGCAGAGGGCTCCTCAGAAAGGGGAGGAGACCTATGTCTTTGGGTGAGAACCTGGGAAAGTCTCTGGGCAAACAAGGTGCCTGTCAAAGGTCACACTCTTTATAAAGATGGACACTTGGATCTCCACCGCGTTCACTGCCAGGGCTTGCTCCGCTGATCCGGCTGCTCAGGCAAGTGTGTTCCCCCTCACTATCCATGTGTGTCTGAACTGGAGCTGCGTGTCTCCATCAAAGAGGATGACCTTCCCCGACAGAGGAAGACTTCCTGGCCAGATGACCTTCCCCGACAGAGGAAGACTTCCTGGCCACAGGTACAGAAGTAGCCTCATCCCTCTCCTCTTGCTTTACATCTGGCTGGGATGGGGTGGGGTGATAGAGGGAAATGTTTGATTCTCTGGACATCCTGGGGCACATGGCTATGCAGGTCAAAGCTATGTTACACCCCAGACTTTGAACCCACCTTTTGACACAATTATTCATCCATGAATAAGGACAAGGAAATTAAGAGAGAGCTACTGAGCTACTCAGTCCCTGCGCCTAGACCCACCGTGAAGAGGGCTCCTCTGTCACCTAGGAGGCTGGCACACGTGCCTTAGCGCCAGCAAGAGGGTGAGGACACATTACCCTGCTCCCCTAATGGTGCCGGTGCCCAGTGCTGGGTTTGTAAGGCTTTCTCGGAGAGGCCCATTAAGCTTGTGCGGCCGCTCAAAGGAGTGCCTGGGAAACGCAGTTTCTGAGGAACAGCACAAACTGCATTGCGAAACAAACACAAGCAACTGTGGTTCCCAGATTTAAACTGAATTCAAGCTTTAAGCATATTTTGTAAGCTGGGTATGGTAGGTCAGTCCTGTAATCCCAGAACTTGGGAAGTAGAGACAGGAGGGTCAGAAATTCAAGGCCAACCTATGGACCCTCCAAACTTTTTTCCTTTTTTTTTTTTTTTTTTAATCCATGAAGAGAAATGAAAATCATAACATTTGCAGGAAATGGAGATAACAGAGAGAATGATTAGGCAAATTAAGTTAGTCTCAGAAAGACAAATGATAAATGTTTTCTCTCATTTGTGGTTTCTAGATTTTGGGTAGTTATGTAAAATCATGGCTGTGTGCAGGATAGAAAAGTTGAAGTGAAACTGCCTGGGGGAGCAAAGGGGACTGAGGAGAGAGGACCAGGGGGGAAAGGAAGGGGACACAGACAGGGGATGTGCATGCTGATATGGATGAAGAATTTAAAAATATAAAATTAAGAAAATGCAAATACAAAAAGCATCCCTGGTCTCCTGCCCCTCACAGTATGGCTCCCCGGCTGCCCTGGCGCGGGAAGGCGCCTTTTACAGTGGAAACACGTGATCAGGAGAGGTATGAAGTGTGCAAAGAAGTTCTTTTTAGTGACCTGGAGTGAGCCATTTTAACTGCACGGTGGGCCGCAGCTGTAGCCTGACATGAGGGGAAATGTCGGTGTTCGCTGGCTTGTCCTGGGCACACCTGTGGCTGAACAGAACCAGCGTGTGACAGCTCGCCCCCGCCCCCCAGTGACCATCACACCATGACAGTGAGAAAGGAGGACTCGAGCGTCTGGGCTCTGTCAGCGAGAAATGGACTAGAAACCACGGTCAGCCGCGAAGGAGAAACGAGCAGAGCAGCCTCACGCTTCCAGACCCTTGATGTTTTTGTTTGGGATTACAGGAAACAGGATTTTTGCAATTTTTTTCCCTTTTGGGGGCTTCTGCATACCACGATCCCTGTGTGTGTGTGTGTGTGTGTGTGTGTGTGTGTGTGTGTGTGTGT
>NW_026593343.1:0-1796 GCF_907164565.1 Psammomys obesus | reverse complement strand
GTGTGTGTGTGTGTGTGTGTGTGTGTGTGTGTGTGTGTGTGTGTGTGAGAGAGAGAGAGAGAGAGAGAGAGTGTGTAAAGTTCCATTTGATCAGGCTTAGAAAGAGGAATAGAGAAAATTTTGGTATTTGCAACAAATTCTGTTTTAATTATTGCAATAGTTTACCCATAAACCACTGAGAATTACACTTAAAATGGTCTAAGGGAGAATGTACACAGTTCTGAAAGGAGTATTCTAAGAAGTGGGGTCATCAAACTTTCTCAAAGAATACTGGTATCAACCAGGAGAGTGGGTGTGTCTCTAGGGACAGAGACCCAAATGCTCAGAACTCACATTCTGGATGCATAACTAACACTGTTCAATTAGAGCCAAAGGATAACACTGCTGGATATAATACAAAATGCAAGTTTTAAGCCTTTATCCAACAGACATAATTAAGGCCCCGAGAGGTGAAGCGATTGCCCCCTGTGTCACACAGCAAGCAGCAGAGAGAACTGACACCAGACCCACGTCTGACTCAGGCCCTTTTCTTGCCAGAGGATAGTATGCGTCTCTTAATCTATTGATTTCAGGGAAAGTTAAAAAAAAAAAAAGCCAATTGTCTCCTTTTTCCTTATAGCATCTGTGGATTCAGAATATATGAACTTTGAACAGATTTTCTTGATGTGTTCTTTCCAACTCTGTTCTTTTACTGAGGACAGCATCCAATTTCTAAGAGGATTTATCTTTCTTGGCTTATGGCTTCTAAATGTTAATTTGGATATGGGATTATTTTTGTTTACTGAATGCGTTTAATCCACATTTTAGTAATGTCTTATGAACATACAGGTTCATAAGTACATAATCTGGATGCCCAGGGGAAATCCTCCCCCTTTCCAGGGGAAATGAATTCACCCCAATCAGAAGACAGGATTAGTCAGGCTTGACCTACTAAATTGAATCAGACAGTTATACAGCATCAGATGTTCCCAGCATTGACCTTTTTAATGAGAAATGGATCTATTAGATCTGCTTTACTCCGTTGTAAAATATTTTATGAATTTGAACAAAGCTTTCCATCATTTAGATAGGTATCAGGATCTGAGGACTGCTTGGGCTGAAAGCAAGTAAACTCAGCTTTTGATGGCCTGGCCAGGTGGAACATGTTTAATTTGTTAACTTGCTGACCCTTTCTTTTCTCAGCCAAAGGCCTCAAAAGACCAGACGCCAGTGAATACGTTTTATGAAAGAGAAGAATGAGACCAAAGCAAGCCAGCAGAAGTCCTTTGGAGGAGCCTCATGAAGTATGCAGTCTCTCCCGCTGGGGGCGGACAAAGCATCTGAGGCGCTTTGCTTTCATGTCACATCCACAACGCCTGTCCTTAAATGCAGCTTCAGGGGCCTGACAACTGGAGTTGACTAGTTAAGTGGATCTCAAGTTCCATCTTTAAAATCAGCCAGCTGTTCTCTTCTCTCAAAAATAAAACCAGCCCAGCTGGTGGGTGGGAGTTTCCTACTGTGACCCAGGAAGCTAAGGCCTAGAAGACAGGTGTGGGTGGGAAGGGTGGATAAGAGGGGGAACAGGCAGGAGGGGCAGGTGCTGCGCTTCTCAGAGGCAACTTTCTCTCCTGCGCTGAGGCCCTGGAAGTGGTGCTGCCCATGTATGGGCTTCCTCACAAAGAAGGCTCATATGTGTCTTGCTGTGCATTGCAGACACATGGGAGTAAAGGGCCGAGGCACAATGAGATCAGTGACAGACCTGGGAGGGGTCTTTGAAACTGAGGCCAGTTATCTTAGAGATTTCTAATTCAGGGTCC
>NW_026593342.1:0-17237 GCF_907164565.1 Psammomys obesus | reverse complement strand
AAAGTGCTTCCTTGCAGGACTGCCCATTCTTCTTCACCATTTTTTTTTCTCAAAAGGACTACCTCTTGTTCCTAAACGTTGTTGGTTATTATTGGGAGTGTACTATGTTAAAACAAAGAGTGATGTGTTCGTGGCTTACCACAATGTCAGAATTTATTGAATAATAATAAATTTACAAGACACTGTGGTTTCAAAAGGAGCAATTATTCAGGTACTCACACTTTCCTTGATAATCTGGCTAAGGCAACCAAGGGTTCTTTAGTTCTAATATTAATTATTTAATAATTAAAATTATCCTAACCTTAAACTATCAGATCACACATTACATATCAGAGTAAGTATATATGTTTAAAAATAAAGTGTGTGTTTGTGTCACAGTGTAATTATTAAGGTCTATAAGTGTGAGGAATGTCAAAGAGGCTTGAGAAGCCTATGCTGGGAATCCTTAGGGAGTCACAGACCTGCTGTTGTGCAACAGGCCTCTGTGAGTCACTCTGCGATCTGAAAGTGAAACTGTAGAGTCAATTCAAGCTGCAGAAGAAAAATGATAGGGGCTGGGTAAAGATGAAGAAAAAGGCAACTAGATAAACAGCAGATACAGATAGGTAAACAGAAGGATGGGGCAATGTGATTAGGTAGAATGAACTGCAGCCTCAGAGACAGTCAGGAGAAGTCTGTTCTTGATGAACTTACTAGATGGTCAGGTGGTAGTGGGGGAGCACCATCATTGAGGTGCTAGGTCCACCTTACTAGGTCCAAGTGAAAGAGTTCCACACTTCCTTTTGTAACAAATGTCTAATAACTTATTGGACATACTTTCCCTGATACAGCTTTAAAATTTCCATGTACCCCTATAATCTCTATTCACTGTGATACATTTTTAGTATGGTGCTCCTACTACCAGGAACAAGTGATTTATTGGTCTGTGTTGTGTTGATTGTGCCTGATGCATGGTGTTGTTTGTGTTCCATCAAGGTTCACAACCATTCTCCATCTTCAAAGTGGAGTCAAAAGCTGCTAGTAAAATAGAGTCCTCAGGGAAAGACATGGTCTGAAAAAAAAAAAAAAGGAACAAACAACAACACTGTTCTACATGATATAGCATAACTCATGAAAGGTCTCAGGTTAGGTGTTCAAGATGAACAACAATAGAACAGAACAAAATCTGGTCTCAACAATAGTCCAAGAATGACAACGTCACACCCCTTTCTGGGTCTTAATTAAGTACCTCTTATTATAAAGGGTTCACATCCTTCTGTAGTGTCTTCTCATTGGTAATGAGTGTTGATGGGAGAGGTTGATAAGTTGTGGCCTGTGGACCTAAAGTTGTGTTGAATTATAGCAGAAGCTATTCTTTTGTTCTAGGCTGCTTTTGTCATACAACAAAGGTAAAGTTGGGAGTTTGAAGCAGAGATTGTAGGTTTCACTGATACCTCTCAAAATTTATTCTCTGGCATTTTAAGAAAATGTTTGCTGATTTCTGAAGGAATCTAAATAAAAAAACTTCTGAAATATAGTGACAGTGACAGTTATGTCTATAGACATTGTTGGGCTCAAATAGTGTACATTTACATCACTAGAAGCCTTGTTATTTATGTTCAAATAAATTATTCCCGTTAAAGACACAAACAGTAGAAGGAATGGGTATGGTACCGTGTGACTCGTGTATCAAGCGATTGCTTGTTTGCAGTTATCTGTTTCTTTAATGGCGTCTGGAGCTGACGTATATCAGTCTTTTTTCAAGTTTTGTATCTGAAATATCAGCATCAGCACCTCCTTGGTACTTTTTAAAAATATATATATAATTTCTAAGGCTCTTTCCTAGGCCTGTTGACTCAGAAATTCTGGGGGAACGAACAGTAGTTTGAGAAAGACATTGTTTGGAAAGAAGTTCTGCAGGCTTTATGGAATTGTACATTTTCTCACATGTTGAATCAGCCTTGATGACATAGAAGGAAAAGGAAAGAAATGAATCAGCAGAGAATTCCTTTCCCATTCTGGAATCCAAGAATCTAACCTAAGAGGGGGATCGATCATGAAGTATTATAGAGCAGACAGCGTTATATTCGTGGGCTCTAGCATTGCTTCAAGAGAGAGGAAATGAGAGGCAGCATTAATCATTCTGGAAGTAGCTTTGGCCAAGATCCCTGTATATCGTGTATTTGATGGTCCTTCACAGACTCTGCTTGAGATTAACAGTGACAGACCTGCCAATGGCCTTTGACCAGTGGGTTGAACTGTAAATAGTATGATGGTAATTCCTATTTTATGAGGGACTGAAAAGATGCCAGTGAAGTCTTGACATCAAGTAATAAGAAATGAACTCAACCCAGAAGTGGCAGATGTGAGATACGACCTCAGACCCGTCTGTCAGTATGGTTATGCTTTTCTGTTACAACTCTTGCTTTGCCAGGATAGGGGCAATGAAGGGGTGCAAGACCTTACAGAGGTTACATGTCGAAGCTGCTGCGGCTGAGTTACCCTGCGTCAGCCTGGCTGGACTTTCTGGGCCTTTCCCTGAATACACAGTGATTAGAAAGCCTAGTGTTTGGGGATAAACATGATGGCGAGTGTACCCCCTGGGTCTCTAGGAACACAGCGTATTCATCTTCACTGCATGCAGGAAGTGCCCTGCTAGGTTTCCTGTCCTGTGGAGACCAGTGAGCATGGAAACCCGGGGAAAATTACTTCTTTGCATCATGGGCTTAGTGCATTCATTTGGACCACATATTTTCAGGGAGTACAACCAGCTCCCCCAGAGCATTGATCAGAAGCACAGCAGGAGTGGGAATGGGGAAGTTTGGCAAAACATTTTTAAAACTTTCAGTATTACTGTTATTTTTCTAAAGCGCATTACTGAAATTATTTCCCAATATAATCTTCTTTGGGGAGATGCAAATAGCCTACCATGAAAAAGCATGGAGTAAGAAAGAATTTGGAATAAAACTGGGAGCAGCACTGATGTGGATTGTGAACTCCTGCAGGGTTTTCCAATGTCCTGCCTGAAGATGCTGCTTACTGCAGTGTCTGGCATAGTATCTTGAACATAGAAGTTGCTTAGAATATGCACACAGAATGAAAGGATGATAAAACTGTCAAGGGGCATTAATTATAGTGATGCTAGGAAGAAAATTTTCAGTACAAGAGGTCTATTTACAAGACTATTTTAGCAGATGTCAAGGTCCTGTACTATTATGATGGACATTAATAAATGGGTATGCTACAGATGTTGACAGGGTCTTACTCTCTTGCTTGTAAACTATCACCCTGCAGACAAATCTCTTTTCTTCTCTCAGCACTTCACAGCACTCTTGTCATGGTAACCATAGAAATGCAGGTCACTTTTGCAATTTGATAGGTATGTTCTCTTTAACGGGGGCTGACTTCTACCCATGCCCTCCAGTCCGGATGCCCCATAGTGCCACTCGGGGAATTCAGGGGAGCAGAATTATTATACTGGAGCAGACTCAGTCAAGATATAGCTGCCTAGATGCCAGGACCAAATTGTAGGATAAAATCATTCTACATTAAGCCTGTATGCTATGCTGCTGATAGGAGTGAGAACTGGAGGAATGATGAAGAGGACTGAAGAAGAACCAACACTGTAGTCTTAAACCCAGCCAGACATCAGCAATTTTGATGGTTGTCCAGGTAAGTTTGATATATGTATCAGATGGCTTTGCTAAAAATTAAAATTTCAAACCCAACCCTGTCTGTAGAAAAACACAGCTCATGACAGTCAGAAGTAAAAGAGAATCCAAATAGATATTGATCTTCCTTCTTTGGTGCTAATTCACACTCCTCCCAAAACATAGCTTCTTCGTAGTGAAGAAACTTTATTCCCTGGTGAGTGGCCTCACCCATTTCTGTGATGGGAGGAGGAGATGAGGGCAGGTAGGGTCTAGTCCTCAAAGTCACATGTACTCACTGTAGTGACTCAGTACCTGGAACACAGGTGATAACAGCTGGCAAGAGTAAGCAGCACCAACATTGCAGGCTGGGCACTCAGGTCACAGGAAGAAGCTGAGCTTGTCCTGAGCCCCAGAGCAGACACTTTTGCATGTTCATTAATAGCTAACAGACACTTTGGCTTGGCTGCAAAATTTCAGGGCCGGAAACAGTGCACCTGGGAAAGAGGTGGCCTTTTCTGGGTTCCATAGAGTGTAGCATGGTTGACACAAATAATGTTGGCCAACTATATATTCCCTTTTCTTGTGGTTGATTTAGCCAGGGAGGACATGAAATGCATCCATTTCTGCCCTTTTGGACACTACCATTGCCATCTGGAGTGAGAACAGATATGATCTCCTACATAAAAATCCTATGAACGTTAGGTCTATTAGTATTCTCTCTTAGAGAGAGAAGGAGTCCGGAGACTCCCAAGGTCTTCACAAGACCCTGTCCACACTGAGATATATAAGAAGTAAATGACAGACTGGGACTCTGCTTCCCTCAGTGAGACATCTGCCTGTGCATTGCCCAAGGGGATGCTTCGGTGCTTCAGCTTCCCCTGAATTGCCCTTGCTGCTGGTATGACGCATTGGTATTATAGATGCCTGTAAGTTTCCAAGGAGACGTTCCAGTGGTATGGTTGCCTTTGGAACTCACTTCTGTTTGTAACCCCGGAAAATTAGGTTCGCCAGGCTGACTTAGTACAATCTTTTCCTTGGTTTGCCAGTGCCCTCTCGACCTGGGCTCAGTGGTCTCCCTATGAAAAGTCTTGCAAAGCCATATTAAAAATTTACCCCCTTTCTACTGTTTTGCATTTTGTGATATATGTGCTTGATTGTCCCCCAACCCATTTGCTTAATATCCTTACTTTGAACCGGTCTTCTACCTCAACTCTGTGCATGTTTTAGGAGAAAACATAGGTCAGGATTTTTCCCTGATATCTTCAGCTAACACTGCACCCACAATTATACCGTTTACTGCTGTCACCATAGTATACTTGGACTTTGATTAAGGATTTGAGAGTATCTATATATTGTAGGTCTCTTTTATTGTTTCAGGAGTCTAAGCCTTGTTTCTTACCATCAGTTCCTCTAGGTAAGGATAGCTTATCTCTACATAACAATTCCTAATCCCTCTCTCAAGCTGTCCTGATTCTAAAGCACCAGATTCCAAACACATGGGACATTAGAGACTTATTTTTATTATTTTAATATGTGTATGTGCGTGAGAGAGAAACTTCAAGTGCCCAAATAGGCCACAGATATTAGATCCCTGTGTGTGGAGTTTAAAGGTGGTTGTGAGCTACCTCATGTGGAAGCTGGGAACAGAGCTGAAGTCCTCCACAGAGTACTACATGCTCTTAACTGCTGAGCTTTCTCTACAGCTCTAGGTTTTTCTCTTGAGAGGCAGGGTGATATCTTGTATAGATATGCCATATTTCTTTATCCATTAATTCATTTATCAACACTTGGTTGTTTTCCTACCCTCACTGTTGGAAATAATGCTAAAACAAAGTGCAGAGTGCAGATATGCTTTTTTTAAACTTTATATATTTTGGATATATATCCAGAGGGCAAAATGGTGGGTCAGATGATGGTTAAAAATAACAAACTTGCAGTTAGGAGACAAAAGCTCAGGAGGTCCACAATAGAACATGGTGTTTGTAGTTAGTAACACACATGTGCATTTGAAAAGTGTTGTATACATTTTAAATGTTTTTATCCCAGAAAATAAGTATGTGGACATATGTATTACTTAACCTGACTTAATCATTTTGCAACATTAACATAGGTCAAAGTTAACTTTCACGTTATTGACTTTCTTCTTTTTGTTACTTTAAAAGATATTTTAAAAATTCAGAGATGATGAAAAGTGCCTAACCGACAAGATACTTGTAGAATTGATCTAAATATAAAACCTTATTGGCCCAGGTTGTTACTCATCCCAGAATATGGTCGTTTTGGAGGGTGATGGTTAGAAATGATGCTCACCTGGGAGTGACTGTGGTGACAGGCCTTACAGCACCCTGGAGCAAAGCTGTTCGCAGGGCTGTAGAGGAGACTGGCGTGCAAACATATGACACACACAATGTGTTAAAAGGTATGGTTTGCTAAGCTCTGTCCACGTCATCTGTGAGTGACAATTTGAGCGGCAGCAGCTGGTGCCTCTGTAAAGGGGAAGTGTGGCTGCTCTGAAACTCAGGGACACTGCTTTCCCATGAGATGGAAGAAGACTCTCATCAGTTTTTTGAAAGATTGTATCACCATTAGTGGTGGACCAGGGAGTGACACTGAGCAGGAAAGAACAGGTGTCATGCAGAAGTCACGATATCGTAGGCAGTATGGATATGAGGTAGTGATGAGATTAACTTATTTTCCTTACTTAGTGATACCTGGAGTGATGTATAGAATGTACCTAAGTGAGTTTAATACAGCTCTACCTGTAACTTTAAAGTCCACTCTTAGCTAATAAAAATGTAGCAGGAGATATCTGCTAATTGGCAGAATTGTTTCTTAAGTGACACACACAGGAATGATGTGTCTAACATGAACGTTCATGCAGACTCAGTGGTACTTGTAGCAACAGGGATTTTATTACATAAAAAATGACTTGTACAAAATTATTGTCATACATGCTCTAAGACTCATTCATCGAAATCAAGAATTAGGATAGATTCTCAAGTCCTGGTCTCCTTATTCTTTGGGCAAAATGTCTAATCTTTGAAGTTGTTTTCTTTTTCCCGGGCTTAAGAATTTTATGCTTAATAACTTCTGAAAACTTAGATTCTGCTGCAATCCTTAGAAAGCGATACTGGTGGGCATTTCATGTTTAGCAGGTCAGATCTTAGCACTGAGTCTTCAGCTGCCCCAGTGGCCATGATTTTGGGACACATAGCTTCTCCAGCATGAGCCATGACTTAGTTCAGTTAGATATTTGTTACCCTTGACCTGTGTGTGGTTAGGCAGCCACGAGGCAAGGGATGTCCAAAGCTTTTCTTCTGGCAATGTGGAACCTCTGTTCTTATTATACTATGTTACAGAAGTTATCTATTTCTAGCTATGTATTTCATAGACAAGCTCTGAGCAATACTCCAAGAGATTGCTGGTTAGATACTCTAAAAATTATGGAAGAATAAACTAAAGGAACTCTTTTATTTCCAAAGTCTTACCATGGCTCATAGATTGTCAAGTTCCCTAGCACAACAGTGATTAACAGGGAGAGTTCTTTCCACGTTTTCTTGATCAGCATTTGTAACATCTCGGTAATACAGTAGAAGAAGGAAGATGGGTCAATGGCAGAGTTAATATACTGATATATGTTTTTTAAAATGTCTTTATTTATCTTATATTAATTACAATTTACTCACTTTGTATTCCAGCTGTAGCCCCCTCCCTCATTCCCTCCCAACCTCACCATCCCTCCCTTATCTTCTCCCATGCCCCTCTCCAAGTCCACAGTTAGGGAAGGACCTCTCCCCTTCCACCTGACCCTGACCTATCAGGTCTCATCAGGTGTGGCTGCATTGTTTTCCTCTGTGGCCTGGTAGGGCTGTTCCCCCCCACCCCCTCAGGAGGAGGTGATCAAAGAGCCAGCCACTGAGTTCATGTCAGAGACATACCCTGTTCCCCTTAGTAGGGAACCCACTTGAATACTGAGCTGCCACAGGCTACATCTGTGCAGGGGTTCTAGGTGATAAATGTTTTAAAGTTAAAAACTCTTGAAATATGGTCTATGATCCAGCAGCAGCTGTATTATTGGAAACCACTATACAGGTGATTTCAAGGCCTACTTCAGACCTTGTGAGTCAGATACTTTGAGAGGAGGCCCGCTTATCTCATCAAGAACAATTGTTCCAGGTTCTGATGCTGGAGTCTGAAAACCACGGTGCCCAGTGTCCAGAGCATGAAAGGAAATACGGAAAATAAAATGTCTTGTCTTTTGACTAGTGGCCCTGGACCACCAACCTTGGAGTAAGAGTTATGTTTTTTTTTTCCCCTAATTTCTTCTTATGTGCCATTGGGCACATTGTTTAGCCTTGCTTTAGTTTCTTCTGACATAAAAGGAAGGCAATTGTTTACATCTTCTCTTTGTTTATTGTGACTATTTCCTATTGCCTTTCGTCATTTTAAACCACATCATTTGCTAGGTAGTACCCTCACATAAGGCTCGCATACAGCTGCTTATGTGTGCATACCTAGGCCAGAGGTCACATTTGCTGTCATTCTTGACTTTTCCACATGCCTTTGTGAGACAAGGTCTTTCACTGAACCTGGAGATATGGATTCCTGTAGATTGATTGCTTGGCCAGGAAGTCATGGGGATCCTTCAGTCTGGGCCTTTGTAGCACTGTAGCACTGTGATTGCAGAGGAGAACTGCTGCTCCCAGTTTTTTTTTTGTGTGGGAGCTTGGCATCGAACTCATGTCCTCATGCCTGTGTGGCAAGCCTTTTATTGACAGAGCCACCTTCCAAGGCCTGGGATTTTTTTTTTTTTTTAAATAAGTGTTTGGAAAAAGCATCTAGTTGTGTTATGTTCTGGCTCTACTGGTCAGTGAGGAACAAGCCTAAGCTAGGTTTGTCCTACTTGATGAGAAAGGGATTTCAGTAGACTAGCTCAAGACTTCATTATTAATATATGTCTTATAGATACCCAGCAAATGTTAATAGTCTCTGTTTCTAAATTCTTATAAAAATCAAATATTAAAGAGTTTCTTTATAACTCTATAAACTATCATATTCACCTATTCCATTACTATCCCTAAAGACTAAATATTAAAAATAAATAAATTAAATAATTAACAATCCTAGAATCTTTTGAAAAGAAGTTAAACAAGGAAATAGTTCTACACATTTAGTGCAGCAATGAATAGAGAGGAGGCATCTAATTCACAGCCCATTTTCATTTCTTTTCACCTCAAATATTCTTTTCTTTTTCACATCTCCAGTGTTTTAGAGCACTCTCTTAGTTCTCCTGCTATCATGAGGCTCCTAAGGCTATCTGTGGAAGGGAGCCATTTGCTCACAGCCAATTAGAGATCTCTTCAGTTTACATGGTTGTCTTTAGTCTATGGGGTGTGGGTACTTCAAACCAATACTTCTTTCCCACATAAGGGTTGGAGGTTGGAAAGGAGGTTGAGGCCTAAACACCCCAAATAAAGTAGAGTTTAAAAAAAGAGCACTACAATTTATCATAATTTTGAGGTATTCCATAGTTCGGGGTTTTCTTGATACAAGCTTCAGGTCAAATTACGTAGTATGTCCTCATTCAAATGGGACAGTATGAAACTATGCATACCAATAAGATGGGTAAGTTGTTTTAGATTGTTTCACCAATGAATAAGCAGATTAATTTCTTTCAGTGTTTAGGGAGTTTTCCCTAACCCATGGACAAAGCTTAATACCAACCTTTTCCAGCAGGCCATCTGATTTCATTCTTACACCAGTCCTGGGAGATGGGTGGGATTGTGTGCACAGAAGCAACTTTCTCACGATTACTCAGAAGAGAAGAAATGATACAGTACATCCAGGTATTTTTTTTTCCCCCAGGGTCAATGCTCTTTTCACAGAGGGAAACTTTGTTAAAATTAAACTCACTGGGTAAATGGCCCTAGTGTTTGCATAAGGATTTCTCTGATCTTGCAAGGTGCTGAGAAGGTGCTAAATTTCAGGTTTAATCAATCAACCCACCCGTGCTTATTGAGTGCCTGCTGGGTACACTCGCCCTTTTTGAGAAATGAACGCAAAGATAAAGAATCAAACTACTCACAATACTGTAAGGAAAGACAAACACTCGTGTCCAGCAAAGTTCGTTGCATGATGCATAGGTGAGCAAAGGCAAAGCCCAGCTCTCTGACAAGCAGGAGGCTCTGGAAATGTTTCACATTTGAATCATAATTTCATGCTCTAGGACCTGTTCCAAGTCTCATCATGCTTCTTCCAGAATCTTGTTTTCTGCATTAGCCCCATCCACATTTGATAATTGGGTAAATGAGGTCCCAGAGGGGTAAATAGAGAACTTCCTAATAAGTACACTTGGTGAGGCAGATATGAGATTAAATCTGGGCTGTTCTAGTTCAAGTCTGAATCTCTTCCTATGACTATTTTTTTTTTTTGAACAATTGCTAAAAGAAGCTTGTTAAGATTTATCCCACCCCTGCAGTGTGGCTGTAGTCATCTAAATGTCAAGAAACAAGGGTCTAAATAAGATTTGATTTAAAGGATTTAAGGGTTTTCATAGGCAAAGGTCAGTGTCCCTTGGAAGGAATCCCCTTACTCCACTGAAAGTGTCATGCTGATATTTGTTCAATTATGTGCTAAGGATTTTAACTCATAGCACATTAAAAAGAGCAGATTAACATTTTGTGCATCTCTTCCCAGATTTTTCCTCTACTGCCAAGTGCTTCTCTCATCAGTAAATTGTTTCCTTATATGAGTGAGGCTCAGCCTTACACAGCACAGGGCTGAACTGAAGCAGGGCCAGGCTGGCGAGGCAGGATTTCCAGGTTCCAGAATCATCACAGAGCTTGCTTGAGGATGTTGCCTTCAATTTTGGAAGTCACTAGCAAAGCCAGTTGAAATAGCAATTACAGCCACGTTTGAAGGTTCAGCTGGCTTACTTTCCCAGGAACCTGGTGTTGGGAACCAGGTGGGTGGCGTCCACGCTAATATTCATGTGCAGTTGTTGCTTGTGTGAGTTGGCCAGCACAGCTCAATAGGAAGCATTTTATTGCTTCTGAACCTCAAATGTCAGCACAGTGCAGTCCTAAAGAGACAGACCTGGTAGGAAGACGGAAGAAAAAGTGTTTGCTTATGACCAGGGTACCAGTGAGACATTTGTAATGCTTGCTTTCGTTTTATTTGTACATAGATTTTTTTTTTTTTCTTAAAGATTCTTTTTAAAGTGCCTAATATATTATCAAAGGCTACCTTAAGTATAATGACACATTTGCTGGTCCTGGCAGTTCCAGTTCCTTTTTTTTCCCTTTTTCTTTTTTATTAATTACACTTTATTCACTTTGTATCCCCCCATAAGCCCCTCCCTCCTCCCCTCCTAATCCCACCCTCCCTCCCCCCTCTTCACGCATGCCCCTCCCCAAGTCCACTGATAGGGGAAGTCTTCTCCTTCCTTCTGATCTTAATCTATCAGATCACATCAGGAGCCCTTGCATTGTCATTTTCTGTGGCCTGGTAAAGCTGCTCCACCCCTCAGGGGGAGGTGATCAAAGAGCAGGCCAATCAGATTATGTCAGAGGCAGTACCTCTTCCCATTATTATGGAACCCACCTGGACACTGAACTGCCATGGGCTACATCTGTGCAGGGGTTCTAGGTTATCTCCATGAATAGTCCTTGGTTGAAGTATGAGTCTCTGGGAAGTTCCCTGTGTTCAAATGTTCTGGTTCTGTTGGTCTCCTTGTGGGGTTTCTGTCCTCTCCAGCTCTTACTGTTTCCCACTTCTTACTGGCAGTTCCTTTTAACAAGTCAACATTTAACTGCCCTGATACTATAAGAACACCCTCAGTTGAAAAAAAAAAAATATGCTTAAACTTCTTCTAAGATCCAAATTGGCAAATTCAAATTCTGTAATGCCTAGCATGAAATATATGCACAGGTATCTAAGAACGATTATCAACACAACAATGTCTTTTTGTGAATCTTGAAGACTCATCAGAATTCTAACCTCCAATATTCTTAGTTTTCAGTCATGTTTAGCATGGCATTAGCTTTACTGATTCTAAGTCACTTCTATCTTTCAAGCTACATGATAATTCAGGTAAGATAAATATTTAGTTCCCCATATCTGCAACATTATATGTTAGTAGACACAACATACATTTATTCACAAATGAAAATACTGCAGGATTTGTTAAGCTTAGAATATTTGTTTCATTTCTTCTGCTTTTTCTTTCTTTATTAATTCACTCTTTTAGTTACTTTCTCAGTTAGAAAAATCAAACCAGGGGTTGAGGACTGCTGAGTGCTCTGGCACTGATTATACCTCACCATAAGAACCAGTTTTATCTATGGAGAAATGTGGTCTTCCCCAACCCCCAGGGTGGGGGTGGGGTTGTTGGCCAGTGGTTCAGGAGGACAAAGGTAGCAGAAGTGACAAGGGAGTATAAAGGGCAACACTTCCAGGATCAGCTTCAGAGAGGCACTTCATTTAATTGTTTTAGGAATGAGTTATATAAAGGTTCTTAGGGTTACTGGCAAGAAGGACTGATTGGTCATAACACAGTACCTAATTATTATATGGGCAGGAAGGGCTGATTGGTCATAACCTAGTACCTAATTATCATATGGGTGGGCAAAAGAGTGGACTGGTCTGTTGAGTCACATAGCTCCATACAGGGTCATCCTCTAAGCAAGGTCAGACATCTGTTCCTAGAGATGCTCTGCAGATAAGGTCAAAGAAGAGGAAGCCCCACTGAGAACGGAGTCTTCCATCTTGAGCTCGGAGAGGTATCAGGACATGGTAGACTGTGATAGTGGGGTCTTCCAACAGGGTCACCCTAATAATTGAGAGCTCTGTAGATTATTACCCTTATAAATAGATGTATATTGCTACTTTCTATTTTTATCAGGCTCTGCTTTTATAGCTTATATATCATCAAGGTTTCCCTATCTGCATCTTAAATTTGTTTATGTATAATATATTACCATTAGGTAGGATTTTACATTTACTGTTTCAGTTATGTTAAGGGTAGACACTTTGAAGATCCACAGGAAGGAGCAACTTTGTCATTTACAAATGTAATGAAAGTTTATATCTAGAAAGACCCCTCAGAGGTGAAAACCCAGAAAAAAAAACCTTCTGATGATCTCAGATTGGAAGTTGAGGCAGGTAAAGCCAGTGGCTTGTTCAGCCCATCCGCTGAGATGCAGGTATGTGGTAGTCATTCAGTCTCTTCAGACCATGGGTTTAATTTGCATGTATCTCCAGATCAGCAGGTAGATATTTAGAAATAAATTGATGTCAATGTCTATGGGAACAATAAGAGACTGCAAGTTAGATTGGACCATGAATGTGGAATTAAGGATCAGAACTAATTGTGGGAAATCAGGAAAATGATTATTTTTCAAAGTCAAGGGCATGCTTAAGCTCTTATTGAGCACAGGTTCTGGCTCTAGCTGGAAAATCTCTGAGAGCCTCTTCCTTCTCTTTTGGAAAGTAGTGATGCACACACTGACAAGACACTACCAAAAGTTTCTCAGAGAAATAAAACCAGCAACAGACACAAGTTAGATTACTTCCAGGGTTTTGAATGTTGATTCAGAATCCTTGAAGGTACCAGGAAGGCACAGCTTTCTGCTTCTTAGAGCTGTCCTCATTGCCCTGTGCTGTGACTGTGTTTTGAAAGTATCCTACTATTTTTTTTTTTAGCAGACACAGCAACTTAACCTCCCCTTGGATGTGCCCAGTGCCTTCTTTACTCTCCATTTTTAGTTTAGTGGTTCTGAATTATTTTCCTTTTTTTGAAGTAAAAATGAACAGAATTAAAACGAACCCAGTTACCATTCATGGAAATAGTAAAAAGTAGTTCTAGCTGGCATTTTGGCTTTGTCTACCATTATTTTAATTCCTTATTTTATATCTACCAACCTGCTCAATAGGACCTGCTTCCCTAGAGGTGAGGTTGCTCAGTCTCCATTCCCATTAGCACCAAAATGTTGTGGTGTTTTATTTTTATTATTATTGTTTTTTTTTTCTTTCTCCCAGCCTCAAGCTCACAGAATAATAACTCCTGAGTTATTTACAAGTACTTATGCTATATAGCTAGGCTCTTCTCTGACTAGTTCATAACTTAAAATAACCCATCTATAATAATCTACATTCTTCCATGTGGCTGATTACCACCACTCAGATACCGTGTCCTCCTCACATCTTCCCAGATGAATCCTCCCATGCCTGGCAATATTTCTGCTGGATGTACCACCTTCTATTCTACCCTTTGTAGCCGTTTCAAATTCTTTTTGCATTTATTATACTTTTAATGATAAAAGCAACGTTTGTAGCTCACCTAATATGAGCAATTCTGTTAGTAAATATACTGGAATAGGGATCATATGTCACATATTATTGGTCTTACTGAAATTTCATCAAGGCATGCACTGGGAACCAGATCAAAAAGATATTTTGATATGCTGAAAGCTGTTTCATCATCCTGATACTTTAGTTTTCAAAGTCAAGTTCATTGAGATATATAGTAAATCCATCTTTTTTGATATATAGTTCCATAAAATTTGAGCCAGGCTTACATTTGTGGGATTAGCTAATGTAGTCAAGATATTGAGTATTTCTATTGCTCAGAAAATCTCCCTTTTGTATCTTGTGGTATCCTCTTTGTACCCAACCCCTCTTTATACTCTCATACTCTGGCAACCACTCATCCTTCTGTCTGTCCTTGGAGTACTGCCTTGTCTCTGACATTGTAAACTGAAATAATTCAGTATGAAATAATTTGATTTGCACTGTTATCATAATGCATTTGAGAAATAGTCACATATCCCTCAGTGTTAGAGATATATTCTAGTTTATTACTGAGATGTTCTTTATTGCAAGAATGTTATATTGTGGTGTGTGTGCATGTGTGCGTGTGTGCGTATGTGCATGTGCGTGTGTGTGTGTGTGTGTGTGTGTGTGTGTGCACCATGGTGTGATTATTCTTTCCTGAACTGATGGACAACTGATGTGGTAGACAATATGTAGGTCCCCATGAACCAAGCCTTCTGATGTTCAGGTTTTAATTGTTTCCTTCCCATCAGTGTGAGTAAATCCTAAGCTTCATCTCTAAAGAATAGAAGAACAAAGGGTGAACTTATGTGCAGATATAATAAGAAGGGCTACTGGGAAAGACCAGAAGTGGTGTCTAGGAAAAGAAGGCAAACTCCAGCTAACAGACAGGATAAACTTGAGAATATCAGTCATACTGAAGCAAGGTTGTCAATCCTGCCCACTGTGTGACTGAGCTTGGAAACAAATCTTCCCCAGTTAAGCCTTCAAATGAATGAGACCACAGCCCAGCTAATACTTTACAACAAGTACTAAGAACCTAATTTACTGAACCAAGTTTAGAACCTGACCCCTTATTATAACCTAACAAAGTCATTCTTTAAGCATGTAGCTGATGATGCAGCAGTAGAAAGCCAATGCCTTCCAGTTTCATTTATTATAAATGAAATTGCTATACTAATTCAGAATTACAGCTGCTGGCTTATAAATTTCTATCTTCTGGGTAAATACCTAGGAGCGGAATTATGAAGCCATCTGGTCAATGTATATTTAACTTTTAAAATGTGTTCAAGCTGTACCATTTTACATCACTCAGAAACATATGTGAGTTCTATTATTATTATTATTATTATTATTATTATTATTATATACATATATTATTATGATGATTGAGCTGGATTCTAAGAGTCTGAGCTCTAGGAATTATTTTTTATTATCCTTTTGGCCTAGTGTTGGACTTGTCCTTATAAGGTGCTGCTTAGAATTTTAAAAGCAATTAGTCAATTGATTTTAAACACTTCCCTATTATACTCACACTGAAGAGCTTTTATTCCTTATCTTGAAGGGACAGGATTAGACAGATGGTATGTCCACCTCATTTCTGCTTCTTATGTGGAGACAATGACTTCATTATAGGAATGATTCTCAAACATGCTTGTACATTAAAATTACCTAGAGAGCTTAAAACACTATGATTCTGTCTGTTGCCTATACCAATTAAATCTGGTTCTCAGGAAAGAGTGTCAAAAATCATATACATGTTTTTAATTCACCTGGTGGGCAGCAGGATTAACAACACACGCACCACTGGCCTCTGGGTCACACTCCTGTCAAGCTAGAGTCATTGTCCAGGGAGTGGCCTGGGTGGACAGTGTGTCTAAACCTTTCCAGATGACTTTTGGTGAGCAATGAAGTATTTCATCCACAGCCCTTACCCTGGCTTTGTTATCTAGTACACAAAGCAATTCTTCAGGAGCTAAAATCACAGGTCTGTAAGAGTCACACCTTCCAGGCTGCTGTGGAAGCAGGTGGGGAAATCTGCAATTCAGATAATATGATCACATTTTTTGGGCTGTGAACTTTGTACTAATTACATTTGTCTGGTGCAAAAACATCAGTTGCACATCTGCCCCTATATGTACAAGTCTTCCTCCTACAAACTGAAGCGTAACCCGTAGTTATGGTTCTCAGGGACCCACAGGTTGGGGAACACCAAGTGGGCCCCACAAATGCAAAAGGATGGAAGAGAGGAAATTGCTGTCAGAAGTATCCCTCACCTTCCTAAATTGCACTGTCCTTGCTCCCAAGTTTGTTTTCAAATCGTCGCCTCTGTGTCACATTGTTACCATTTTAATTTTAGGAGTTAACATGTTTTGTTGTGTTTGCTTAACTTGTAGCAATTAATGGTGTTGGTACTGGTAGGAGAAAGTGAATGCCACTACATTGTTATCAAACAGAGTAAGGACCGAAATGTTTAGTTTGGCAACCAACAACGTATTTCCTGGTGGCTTTGACTTATCCTTTCTAACTTGTTTTAAGGAGGCTGCTTTCCAGGACTGCATAGTGGGTTACAAATCATACAAAGGAATCAAACATTACAAGCCCTTAACTGAGTCATGATGAAGCCGCAAAGCAGGCAGAATGACAGTGAAAGGATCTTATGAGAAGAATTTGCGTCCTCAGATTTCAAGCTGGGCATACTCTGTAGCTCACCTCCTGAGCATTCAGTTATTTATCTATAAATGTATTTTTGGTTCAGCTAGTACGAGTTTACTTTTTTGTTTCTCTGTTGTTGTGTTGCTTTCTCGCCTCAATCCTGTATCTCAGATACTTTATTTTGAAACACTCATACTCAATGGCTCCATGAATATTGGTATCTGACAAACACAAGGCAGGCTCTACCCACAATCCCTTAACAGCCCAATGTTTCTCTTAAAGATAAATTAGAGTGCACTTGTCTACAACTTGCTTTGTATTTGGTAGTGGCTGTTCAAATGACAATCTTCTTGGAGTTATATGTCCTCGTATTAAATTTCAGGGGCTTCACCCTTTTCCTTACACCCTTGTTCCATGTTGATGGATTGTGGGTTTAGGCATCTGTTTCTCTTTATCTGTTCCTGAATCACTGTGGCAAACACAGAGTACCTAGAAAACCATGGGCTAGCTCTGCCATTTCATTGGCTAAAGCATGCCATAAGATTATGCCCAATTCTAAACTGACTTTGTATGTGTGTGTGTGTGTGTGTGTGTGTGTGTGTGTGTGTGTGTGTGTGT
>NW_026593341.1:0-6404 GCF_907164565.1 Psammomys obesus | reverse complement strand
TAAAATCCTGGTTTATTTATCATTACACATGGGGAGTTTTGGGGGGGGTCACGGGACACATGTGGGGGCCTCAACAGCTACAACATGACCGCATGCCTGTCGGTGCACTATGAGCCTGCAGTACCTGAAGAAGACAGAAGAGGGCAGCAGCTCCCCTGGAACTGGCGCGGCAGACAGTTGTGAGTCAGTGTAGGCGCCGGGAGTGGAACCTGGGTCCCCTGGAGGAGCAGCCAGCTCTCTTAACCCCTGAGCCATCTCTCCAGGCCCACACGCCTGTCCTCATGTTTGCGCCGTAGGCACCTTACTGACAGCCATCTCCTCAGGACCGTGTTCTTTCTTTTCTTACCACAGATTTGTTTTCACCCATCTACAACTTTGTACAAATCAAACAACTTAAAATAAAAACGGGGGGGGGGGGCTGGAGACATGGCTCAGAGGTTATGAACACTGGCTGTTCTTCCAGAGGCCCTGAGTTCAATTCCCAGTGACCACAGGGTGGCTCACAACCATCTATACTGGGATCTTGTGCCCTCTGCTGGTGCACAGGCACAATGCTGTGCAAATAATAAATAAATTTTTAAAAGAAAAGAATTAAACCCTTAAAAAATAAAAAGGGGGCTATAGCTGCACCTCTGTGAGGCTTTGGTAGGTGGCCTCGCCTCTCTTCACTATGTCATTCCCTTCTTTCAGGGACCTTGAAGGACATAGGAAATGAGATGGTTAACCATAAAACAGAGGCACAACACCGGAGAGTTAGGACAGGTCCAAGGCAAGTGTCATGGCAACCTTCTATAAATCCTAAAACATGAGATATGGTTTTCCACAGCCCAGGAAGACCTTGAACTTCACCAGCAGCTGAAGATGACTTTGAACTCCTGCCTCCACTCTAGAGTGCTTGGATTACGTGTGGGCCACTAAGACCTGCTTCTGGAAAGCAATTCGGAGTGCCCAGCGGTGAGGGTAGGGCACCCCTCGTCTGGAAAAACCCTAAGTTTGCTGCAATGCAGGACAAGTGGTAGGCAAAATCCAGCTCGTTTCTGAGCATCGCGGGGAATATTTGCAGAGGAACAGCTTTCTGAGGGACAGCTAGAAACTGGAAAGGACCATCACCACCCAAGCCTTTGGGGTGCAAACGCAGCCTGCGGAATGAAAACCCTTTCTCTCCCACTACTCTGGATTTGGGGGACAAGGGACATTCCAGGGGTGGAGGCCATGCACAAGGCAGTTTCTCACGACCCATCTCAGGGGCACAAAGGTCAAGAATGGCTCTGAGGGGGCACATGGAGACTCACTAGTAATTTTCCAACTGGCTTTTCAAGGGATATTTTTCCATGCAGATCCAAAGATGACCACAAGGCGGCGATGAAGCACCAAGAGCCACCAGGGAAAAGCAATTGTTTCTGTAGCTTTAGCCTGAGTCACCTTCCCAGATTAGAATGTGGGAGTCCCTGGGAAGGGGGCCAGGAAAGAAGACTTGACCCAAGAATGTCAGAAAACAGGCCTTTATAAACTAGAATCTAGGCCAAGAGGGGCCTGCTGAGACTGAAGCACCAGCCAAGGATCTTGCATGGACTGGACCTAGGTCTACTACAAAGATGTAACTGATGGGCTGTTCAGGCCTCATGTGGGTTCCCTAGTAAGGGGAGCAGGGCTCTCTCTGACATGTTCTCTCTTGCCAGCTTGTCAATTACTTCCTCCTGAGGGACTGCCTTGCCAGGCCACAGGGGAAGAGTACACACTCAGCCTTGATATGACTTAATGAAGGGTGGAAGGGAATGGAGGGAGAGAGGGAAGGGGGGTGAGACGGAGGTGAGGAGGGATGGAGCTATGGCCAGAATGTAAAGTGAATAAATGAATGAATGAATAAATAGATAAATAAATTCAAAACCTAGATGCACACGTGTTTAATCCCGGCACTCAGGAAGCAGAGGCAGGTGGATCTCTCTGAATTCAAGGCCAGCCTGGTCTACACAGTAAGGTTCAGGCCAGCCAGGACTATGAAGGGAGACCTTGTCTCAGAAAAGGAAAACAAAACAAACACTCAGAGCTCTTGGGGTGGTGGCTCACACTTGTGATCCCAGAACTCTGAGGGTGGAAGTGGGAGGCTCAGGTCCTCGCTTAGCTACACTGGGATGGCACATTGCACCCCGCTCTTCACGTGGATATTGGGGACCTGAACTCAGGACTCCATGCTTCCTTCCCAAGAGGAGACATAGGCAAGTTCTACCCCTCCTCCCAAGGTCCCGAGACAAACATTCCACCAAAGTTCACAAGGGGAACCAATGAGACTCTTTTTGGGCTTCCCTAAAGAGCGAAGGTGAAGGGGTCACCTTTAGGGGTACGGGCGCTCTCTCACCCAACAGGCTACAGGAGAGAGCTTACCCAGCAGAAATGATGGCTCATAGATGGGTTGATGTGGCCCGCTCTCTAGCTCCTCTCTGAGGCTGCCTACACATCTTGACAAGCAGGGAGTGGCTGGCTACTCAGGGGAGGGTCTTGTGACCTGAGGGGATGTAAACAGTTGAAAAAACCCAGCGGGGATGATCCTTTTGCAAGGAAATGCAAGTAAACTCCCCAAGATGGAAGTTGCTGGGCTCCGGACAGTCATAACCCCCAGCAAACGCCAAGCCATTTCCCCAGGCCTTTTGTGGTATTTGAACTCAACAGTCTTTGGATAAGACACACTCAGCTATTCAAACATACTCTAGTTGCCCTTCAATAGACAGTGTCCCAGATCTCTGCTTCTGTATCTGGGCTAGGAGACAGTGTGAAAGTGATCAGAAAGCCTGGCCCTTCCCAGGGCTCAAAGTCAGTGAAAGGGACACACGTCTGTCCCCAGCAGAGATACCCAGGAGAGAACCAGGCCTGACCAAAAAGTCATCAGTCCCAGGAATTAGGCCATAGGTCGCCAATTCCAGGAATAAGACAGTAAAGTCCCCTACCCAAGGAACAGCCTGGAGAAACCCCAGTAGTATTTAACCATCACCCCCAGCGAGGGCTAATCAGTGAAGACCTGGAACTTACCCACATGTTCTTTACACTAGGATGAGTGAAACAATTATGGTTTTCATTGGGATCGTCTCCTTGGTGGTCTTTGGGGTCTGCAAGACTTGGGCCTATATCTTGGGGGCTTGTCTGGGATCCCCAAGAACCCCCCCCCTAAGACCTCCTCCCTGAACTGAAGGGCGGAGGACCGGACTGTCTTGTCTGTTGCTGCCTGTGTTGTTTGTTTGTTTGTTTGTTTGTTTGTTTTGGTGACTGAGACTGACGACATGGGACACACTACTGGTAACCCCCTAGACTTAATTCCAGCGGTGGCAGTGGCGAGGAGGCGCCAGGGGATGGCTACAGAATGTGGAGCCCCAGGCTTGGCGCCTCTGCTGCTGCTTCAGTCTCTGGTCTGGCAAAATAACAGGCCGCAGTTCCAAACTCTGGTGTAGCTGGGTGGAGCCCAATTTCGGGCAGGCCACCCCTAGTAGAACAGGATGGAGGGCCCATTGAGAGACGCCATTCTCTGCCTCCTCCTCCTCCTCCTCCTCCTCCTCCTCCTCCTCCTCCTCCTCCTCCCCTTCCTTCCTTCCTTCCTTCCTTCCTTCCTTCCTTCTTTCTTTCTTTCTTTCTTTCTTTCTCTCTTTCTTCTTTCTTTCTTCCTTCCTTCCTTTCTTTCTTTGCATGCATCGTACTGGTAGGCAGCAAGAGGTCACCAGGCTGACGGGCTCCTTTCCACCTGAATGGCTGAGAAGACCCAGTTGGGGAAGATGGCTGGGGGAGGGTGGTGTCAGCGTCACCCATGGCACAGAGCTATCCCCACCCCAAGGATTGCTGCCCCTGGGCAGCAGTGCTAGCTGCACTCCTGGGGAAGAGGGATCTTGTGCCATTGAGAAGAGCAGGCCTTGTGCAAGCCTGGCCTCTGGGAGGAGACGTGGTGAACTTCCACTTCTCTGGGGGCTGAAGGGGGCTCCGGCAGCTTTGGCAGCTCCGGCAGCTTCGGCAGGCACCAAGGGGTAGCTGTCGTGTGCAGAGCCGCCCCTGCTGCCCCTGAAACCAAGCAATGCTGCTGGGGAGCCCCGACTCCTGTCTGAATTCACAGATAACAAAGTGCTTGGAATCACAGCTAAGGAGAGTTTTGTCTGTTTGTTTTAAATGTATGTACGGCCGTTGCATGTTTATTTCTTACTGATCTCAAATGGTTACTGTGCTCTGTATGTCTTTGTTACAGATTAACAGTTATTGGATATATTTAAAGTTTAAATTCAATCTCTTGTTTAAAATGTATATGTATGCGTTTGTAACATCTATAGAAACACAAATGTTTTTAAAAAGCAACCACTCGGCCTGCCATGTGATGTGACTCTGCCATCTTGAAATTGCCATGTGGTGTGGAGTAGGACAAAAAATTACAGAACCTCTTAGTCGTAATGAATTCTGTTAATCATCCCATCTCCTTTTAGACTAAGAAAACAAGTCTCACTTTAAATTGGTATTGATTTTAGAGACTGAATTATTTACACTGGTAAAATTTGGTTTGACTTTTGAAATTATGATTATGCGTTGTGACTTCTCTCCTAAAAAGGGTACTTTATTTTGATATTGTGAAAACATATTTCCTTTTCAAAAATGTGTTTATCAGTTCTTTTATAATAACGTCTTTATGGAATATGTATCTATAATTCAGGGCTGTACTTCTGAGGCATGCTATGTGATTCAAGCCTGGTTTGTGAAGATCTATTCAGATATCAACTGTGTGCCTGGCCACCAGTTCCTGAGTGAATGGATTAATGCTGTTTCTTTCTGGCTGAGAGGTTTGGTGTGGCCAGAATAGTTCAAGCACAGTTTTAAAATTGTTCTATACTGTTATGTTCTGTAGTTGGTTCTAAACCTTACTTGATTCCAATGTTAGAACTTGGTTGCGGGAAGCTGTAAATGCTCCACAGTGCCATGCCTCGGGAGGCGGCAACACCACCAGAGACACCCAATGGCTAGGTTCTTTTATTAATTTATTTTTTATTAATTACAATCTATTCACTCTGTATCCCAGCTGTAGCCCCCTCCCTTGTCCCCTCCCAGTCCCACCCTCCCTCCCTCTTCTCCTCCCTTGCCCCTCCCTGATGGCTATGTCCTAAATTTCCTGCCACAGCCTGTAACAACACTTGGCCGGCTGCCATGTTGATTTGGGGATAAAGAGGACAGAGCCATGGCTTCACTGACATCTCCATGCTTGGAAGTGAGACAGTTAACGGTACTCAGATACCGTCATGGAAGGGCAAATCTGGAGGACACCAAGGGGTCTGGAAGACCCATGATTGGGCCTTCAAATGACAATGCGAGGGTGGGAATGACCCCCCCCCCAAAAAAAAAGGTCACCAGTCCCAGGAACTAGGCCATAGGTCACCAACTCCAGGAAGAAGACAACAAAGTCCTCTACCCAAGGAACAGACTGGAGAAACCCCACAAAAATGTGCTTAGCCCACTTACCTCTGATGTTTAACCATCAGCCCTAGCAACAGCTAATCATAGGCGACCTGAAGTTTACCCTGGTGTTCTTTACACTAGGGTGAGGAAAAACATCTAGGGTCTGGCTGTCTAGACAAACGATCATAGATCTGCCAAGCTGGAATTTCCTGAACCATGATGTAACCCTAAGTAGAAACCCTCTCTTCCTGAGCTCGGGGCTCTGCACTAGAGAGCCGCTGCTTTGGTTGAGGTGTGGGCCCAGCTCGAGCTTTAATAAAGATCCTACTGCGTTTAGATCAGAATCATCTCCTTGGTGGTCTTTGGGGTCCGAAAGACTTGGGCATGACACCGGAGTTGTCAAGGCCTGTGATAGAGGCCAGCAGGTGGCAGGAGCCCTGAGAAGGCTTTCTTGAGTTTACTGGAAGGAGACAGCGGGTGTCAGAGCCTCCGCCTGGGACAGTTCCTTGTTCACCGCTCTGTTGAGGGAGTCCTCCAGGGTCTCTCCAGCCACTCAGAGCCATGGTCTTCTGAGGTAGGTCCACCTTCCCTTTGGGCTGTTTCTTCTCATGAGGTAGTGCTGAGGTTGTCTTGGTTACCACTATACCCCAAAACAGTGCACACAGGTGCTCACACCTGCACACACACATATGCACACACGTGGCGTGCACACATACACACATGCACACACACTTGCGCACACACATACACACACATACACACATGCTCACCCATACACACGCATGAGCACATACACACACATGAGCATATACACACAGACCACATATACATCTTCTTACAGATTTCATTTACTCATTTGATCAGTGGAAGGAACAGTTCACTTTCCCAGCCAGGCTGTGACAGGGCGAGGCCCTCAGACAATAGGTTAGAAGTTCCATGACTTCCGTGTGTGTGTGTGTGTGTGTGTGTGTGTGTGTGTGTGTGTGTGTGTG
>NW_026593340.1:30786-45858 GCF_907164565.1 Psammomys obesus | reverse complement strand
GTGTGTGTGTGTGTGTGTGTGTGTGTGTGTGTGTGTGTGTGTGTGTGTGTTGTGAGATGCAGGGAAGTTAGAGGACAAGCTTGTGGACTCACTCAAGCCTCCTATCTGTATGTGGGTTTGGGGCTGGAGCCCAGGCCTCCAGGCTTGCACTGCAGGCATCTTTACCTGCTGAACTACCTCACAGACCCTCTCCACCTTTTTTTTTTTTTTTTTTTTTCCAAGACAGGGTTTCTCTGTGTAGCCCTGGCTGTCCTAGCCTCACTCTGTAGACACCAGGCTGGCCTCAAACTCAGAGATGCACCTGCCTCTGCCTCCCAAATTCTGGGATTAAAGACTTGCACCACCACCCAGCAACTTAAATTACATTTATTTGCCAGACATGGTGCCAGCACTCAGGAGGCAGAGGCAGGAAGAGCTCTGTGAGTTTGAGGCCAGCCTGGTCTACAGAGCAAGTTCCAGAACAGCCAGGGCTACACAGGGAGACCCTGTCTCAAAAGAAAAAAAATCTTAAAGAAGAGAAAGTCTTGATAAGTCATTATTCTGTGATGGCCAATGTCTGTCCTTCCCTCCCAACAGATCACCTTGCAGCTGAAACATGGAAAGAAATACAGACTTGCCAAAATTATACCAGGCTGGGATGCTTTTCTTTTTTTCTCTCTTTCCTTTCTTCTTTCTTCCTCTCCCCCCTTCTGCTTTTGTTTGTTTTTGAGATAGGGTCTCACTGTGTGGCCCTGGCTGTCCTGGAGCTCACTACGTAAACCAGGCTGACCAGGATCCCAGAGATCCATCCACCTCAGCCTCCTGAGTGCTGGGATTAACCACCAAAGCCGGCCCTTTTATTTTTAGATAACTTATTCAACTTATGACATTTATTCATTCATCCATTTCTTCTTTCTTTTATTTATTTATTTATTTATTTATTTATTTATTTATTTATTTATTTATTTATTTATTTATTTATTACATACACAATGTTCTGCCTGCAGGCCAGCAGAGGGCACCAGATCACAGTTCTGGTTGTGAGCCACCATGTGGTTGGTTGCTGGGAATTGAACTCAAGCACCTTTGGAAGAGCAGCCAGTGCTCTTAACCTCTGAGCCATCTGTCCAGCCCATTCCATTTATTTAGTGTGTGTGTGTGTGTGTGTGTGTGTGTGTGTGTGTGTGTGTGCACGCGCGCATATAAAGCACACTCATGAATGTGTCAGGGTGCACGTGTGCAGGCCAGGGGGCAACTCTGAGGAGTCGGTTCTCTCCCTCCACCAAGGATCTCTGTGTGTTCCAGGACAGCCCAGTCTACATAGCAAGACTCTGTCTCAAAAGCAAGCAAACAAACAAAAGAGCAGTTTCTCTTGTGTGGAATCTGTCGCACAGACTGGTGGAGCCCTTGATTCTGCCCACACCAGCACATACAGCAGGCAGGTGGGGACACCTGGGATCATTCTCGGCTACCCTGACTTGAAAAATAACGATCCTTTCTAGAGGCTGAGGAGATAGCCGTCAGCAAAGTGCCTGCCAGGCAAACATGGGAGACTGATCGGTCTCTAGCAGCCACGTAAGATCTGAGTATGGCAGCACAGATCTTTAATCTCAGCTCTGCAGAGGTGGAGGAGGACTCCTGGGGATTGCTGGACAGCCAGGGTAGCCAATTGCAGGTTCAAGTAAAAAAGACTGTCTCAAAAAACAAAGCAGAGGGGCCTGGAGCACTGGCTGTGGGGGAAGAGCACTTGCTGCTCTTGCTCAGCACTCACATCGGGCAGCTCAAGACTGCCTGTAACTCCAAATCCAGAGATCTATTGCCCTCTTCTGGCCTCCATGGGCAACTGCACACTCGTGGTCATACACCCATAGAGACACACACTACTACACATAATTTATTTTAAAAACATAAAAAAAAAAAGAGGCCAGGTGAGGTGGTGCACTTTAATCTCAGCACATGGGAGGCAGAGGCAGGCGGATCTCTGTGAGTTCGAGGCCAGCCTGGTCTACAAAGCGAGTCTAGGACAGCCAGGGCTACACAGAGAAACCCTGTCTCAAAAACAAAAAAAACAAAACAAAACCTTAAAAAGAATTCAGTGGAGAGCAATGGAGAAAGACACATTGATTTTTACCTCTGGCCCCCACAATACACACACACACACACACACACACACACACACACACACCAAATACACAGAACAGACTCCAGACAGTTCAGTGCATAAGTCTATATTTCTGGATGATATAAAAGAATAAACTTAAAAAAAAAAAGACCACCCCAAACCAAACACTAATGGCTCCCCAAGGCACAGCGGCCTATCCTTCCCACCCAGATAAATAGAGGCTTCTATCTGTCTGTGTGCTCACCCGCCCTCCCCCATAATCCCCTTTGCTATAGACATACTCTGGGTATATATTACTCTACTCCTCGATAGACATCTCCCAAAAAATAGAACTCAGTCCTGCTGCGGGACTCCACCTTGGCCCCACACCCCTGCTTCAGACCACCCGCCACTGAAGGACACTCGTGTCTTTCCCCCCAGTAGTTAGAACCATGCTGTCATCCCACAAGAAGGCCACGTTAGTCACATGGCTGCTGTGTCCACCGTATTTGTGGCTGAGGGCCTATAGGAAGAAATGAAAAAAAAAAAAAAAAGGACAAAGTCACATGGAGGCCATTGTCATTTTCTTCGAAGCCTTTAAATAAATTTTGTGTGTGCTACAGTTTTTTTTTTTCTGTATAGTCCAGATTGTCCTAAAGCTCATAAGACGCTTGCTTTCTTTAAATTAATTAGCCGTTTATTTATTTATGTTTTTGGTTTTTAAGACAGGGTCTTACTATGTAGCCCTGGATGTCCTGGAACTCAGTCTATATACCAGACTGGCCTTGAACTCACAGAGATACACATGCCTCTGCCTCCTGAGTGCTGGGATTAAAGGCATGCACCACTACTGCCTGGCTTATTTTTAATTTTTTTCATTACATGTATATATTACATGTCCTAGTACGGATTGGTACAGGTGCCCATGGAGGCCAAAAAAAGGCATTGGATCTCCTGGAGCTGAATATAAGGCAGCTGTGACCGCTTGGTGAACTCGGGTCCTCAATAAGAGCAGTATTCTCTTAACTGCTGAGCCATCTCTCCAGAGACCCCTCCCCTTTAAAAGCATGTGTGTGTGTGTGTGTGTGTGTGTGTGTGTGTGTGTACATCTACCGTACAGCACACGTGGAGGTCAGCAGACAATGCATGGGAGCTGGTTTTCTCCCTCATAAAGGTCCTGAGGATTGACTTCAGGCCATTAGGGTTGGCAGCAAGCACATTTACATGCTAAGGATGTGGCTCAGTGGAAGAGCCCCTGCCTAGAATTCCCCAGTGAGGGGCTGGGGGATGTGGCTCACTGTAGAGCCTTTGCATAGTATGCATGATGCCTTTGGTTCCATCCTCAACACTGAAGATAAAGGATAGATAAAATTTATAAGAGCTGGCTTCACTGAGCCAAGTTCCCATTAAAAGTGGGGTGTGGCAATTCTCCCATGAGCAGCCAGATTCCACACTCAGATATGGCTTACTTTCCTCTTCTTTGAGAAGCCTAGAAGGCCACACTCATGCTCCCAGATGTCTTTCTTCTGAGTGCTTTTCTCTAAAACCTTATGCTTAAGTTACATTAAAATATCTTCATGAAATCCTAATTCTATTTTATTAAGGAAAAAGGTTGGGTGTAGGAAGGAGCAGACACTGTCAGCCTCAGGCAACTGCTTTCAACAGTCACTCGGTTCTGCAGAAGTCGGTCTTCATCCTAGGCCTATAGGGGAATCATGGATGTTGGGAATTCAAGCCCTTAGCCCTATAGTCTTGCACTCAGCTTGGTGAGGGCAGTGGCCTCATGGGTCTTATTTGCCCAGGCACACAGTAGGTGCTCGTTTTTAAAAAGAGAATATGAGGGGACTGGAGAGATGGCTCAGAGGTTAAGAGCACTTTCTGCCCTTTCAAAGGTCCTGAGTTCAATTCCCAGCAACCACATGGTGGCTCATAACCATCTATTGTGATCTGGTTCCCCCTTCTGGCCTGAGGTGTAGATGCGGAAGAACACTGTATAGATAATAAATCTTAAAAAGAGAATACAGATAACAACCTCAGAGCTACAAGTTCTATCCCAGAACCCTATGAATGACCCCGTGCCATTAAGAGACCCTAAAGATGTGAGAAACTGAGGTACAGAGAGGAGTGAGTCTCCTCAAGAAAATGAAAAGATGAACGACAGAAGGCTAGGGAGGCAGCCAAGAGGGCAGGAGACCCTAGATGTGTTGCCATCTCTAGCAACACATAGACTTGGCCTGATGGTGCGCATCTGTGATCCTAGCTCTGGGGAGGCTGAGGCATGGAGGTTTCTGGGAATTCAAGGTCACCTTTGTCTCTATGCAGACTTGGAAGCAAGCCTGGGTTACCTGAGACCCTTTTCCAAAAATAAAACAGATATCCCCACAAGGAGTGAACGCTGCCTCCAACCTCATCACCACGGGCCCTCCAGACAGACTCACTCTGGGCTGACAGCAGGGATAGCTGAACAGGTGCACTTTGCCGAAGTCATCGGCAGAAACCAGCAACTTCCCATCGTGAGAGCGAGCCACAGCGTTGATGTCTGTGCCATCTGCCCCCTCCGGCCAGATCCCTGTAGACAAGACAAGACAAGTGATAAAAATCTGTCTGCAAGCTGGGCATAAGGGCAACAAGAAAAAATTCAAGACCTCCTTTACGACCTTTGAGGCTTATCTCAAAAGTTAAAAGAAAGAAGCTCAGGACATGGCTCAATGGTAGAACCCCTGCCTAGAATCCCCCAGTGAGGGGCTGGGGGTGTAGCTCAGTAGTAGAGCCCCTGCCTGGAATCCCCCAGTGAGGGGCTGGGGTGTGGCTCAGTGGTGGAGCCCCTGCCTAGAATTCCCCAGTGAGGGGCTGGGGGTGTGGCTTGACCCTCCAGGCTCCACCTCATATGGCTCTCTCTCCAGGAGGCCCTCCCTAATTTCTTCAAAGACTTGGCCCAACACTCTTTGCCCGGTGCCATTTCATATATTCCAGCTGGTCCCCGTGTGGGTCACACTGTTTGGAGTGAGCTGCCTTCCTCATTGGACTTGGAGCTCCAGAAGAGCGCTGCTCACAATGGCCACCACTACAGCGGTCAACGGAGCTCATGCCGCTTGTGATAACGATAACGATGACAACGACGTGGGAAGCCGATGAAGCGAGTGGCTGGAGAGGCCTTAGGGTGGAGCCGTCTGAGCCCGGGGTCCCATGCATTTGGTTTCATTTCATCAAAGCTCTGAGGGACTTTGGTGGTCATTTTCCCCTGCCCTTCCTCTTTGGCTAATACCATCCAAGCAGTGAAGAAGTGAGTTCCCCAATCTGGATGCCGCCAATATGGCTATGAAAACCACAAGTCAGGGTTGTTTTTTTTTTTTCTCAGAGCTCGGGTCCTCAGTGAAACGTCCCCAAGACAGAACTTACCGAACACCCCAAAACCCAACACACAGGTACTGGTGGCCCATTCCACGTTTCTCACGCTGTCTGCATTGGTGATCTGCTTACAGGTGGCGGGGTCCCCTAGGGCGGACAACCGGGAGAGATGGTTCAGTGCCTGAAGAACTACCACTAGCCAATCTATTTCCCAGGTATCCCAGCACTGAGGTCAAAGGTCCCTGGACTTCTGTTTGTCTCTCAGGGCCAGCTGAAGGCTAGATTTTGGGTCCTGGCACGCCAAAACACGAGCTGGATACTTTTGTATAAAAACCTGCTGTCCATTCATCAAAGCAGGAGGGAAACAATGGGAAAGAAATCACAAGCTAGAGATTGCGGAGTTCCAAATCGGATCGGCTCAGACTAGCTCAAGGAACAAGGAGCTATATGCACAGCGCATGCAAATGAAGCGGCAGAAGAGAGGAAGCCGGCCAGGGTCCGAGAACTCACAGTACAGAATCTCGTAGTCTCCGGAGTTGGTGACAAAGCAGGTGCTGTCCTGGGCCCAATCCAGGTGAGTGATAAAACTGGAATGGCCCTGCAGGGGACACAAGGGTCACTCGGAGCACAGGCGAGGGCTGAGCCAGGGAGAGGGGACGGATTAAATGGATTGGGAGGCAAAATACACAGGGCGAAAACACACTGGGTAGAAAAAGGGTACACAGGTCTTCTGAGGGTGGGGGCAGGGCCAGACTGCTACGGGCGGGCGGGGCTGACGACAGCGCTCAGAAGACAAGGGCAATTTAGACTCCGTGGGCAGAAGTCCACACAGGGGGTGGGGTTTGAATGCGAGGGGCGGGGCTCCACAGAGGCGCTCCTGGGACGGCAGGGAGAGGTTAAGGATGCAGGGGCTGCAAACGGGGGCGGGGCTCGGAAGGCGAGGGTTGGAGCTGCACGAAGAAGGGGCGGCTTGGAACACAGTAAGGGACGGAGATGGGGGCCAACTGAGACGGGCAAGAAAAAAAAAGTCAGCTGCGTTGTGAAGCTGTGGCTCCCTTGTGGTAGAAAAACGATTAACTTTGCACCCCGCTGGGCGGGGTGGTGGCGCGGGCTGGGGACCACTGCCCACTCACCGAGCACTTGCCCAGGCGGCTGACCTTGCGGCCGCCCTGGTCCACCGTGTACACGTACACCAAGTTGTCGTGGGAGCCCACAGCCAGGTACGCCCCGTCTGGGGAGGGGGAGGGTCTATGAGGAGGCACCCAGACCCCGCCCCTCCTCCACAGTCCCCACCTCCCTCCCTGACTGGCCCCTCACCGCCCAGCCCCGACTGCTGAATCTTAGTCCCCAAAGCATGCCTTCCTACCTGGCGAGAAGCTGACCACAGAGATCTGCTCATTGCCATCAGTGTGGATAGCCACCAGGTCGTGGGTGTCTGTGTCCAGCAGCAGCCACCTTGAAGGAGAAGGCGTGAGACAGGGGGGACGTATGAGCTTCCGTTGATAAGGTAGAGCAGTGTGTGGGGCCTGCAGGAGAGGAAAGTGCCTCCCAAAAGCAAAGCAGGGGGCGGGGCCTGACGGTTGTGGGTGGAGCCAGGCAGTGAGGCGAGAGCCGGGCTGTGACAGGCAGATAAATAAGGCCACCCCCTTTCATCTCTCACTTCTTCCCCCTTAGAAGCCCATAGCCCTTCAAATACGTGGACTGAGCCCCAAAGGGGGTACGCTGAATGCAAGGGGCGGGGCTACAGACAGGCCCTCGGGAAGCAGCAGATTTAGAATGAAAGGCCTCTAAGGGCTTTGGGATAAGGGGAAAGGAACTGCTAAGGACTTGGCCTATACTCAGTAGTACCTGCCAGTCACTGTGCCCACCGCCAGGACAGAGCCACTGGGGTGGAAGCCAGCCGAACGGGCAGGGTCCTGGGAAGGAAGGAAAAAGAGCTGAGGTCCCAAGTCTATCTAGGTACTCCCCAGCCTCAGAACCAGCTCCTAATTTGGCCCGCTGCTCTCCAATGACTTCCAGAAACGACCAGAAGCCATATACCCCTTTCTATTATATGCTAATATAGGAGAAATTTATTCTCTCCTTTCTTCCTACATATTTTTCCCCTTATGAGACAGGGGACTCACTGTAAACCAGGCTGGCCTTGAACTCACAGATACTGCCCGGCTGGATACCCTTCTTAAAGAGACCACGAGTAGCCGTCACCGGGTACACTGAGCCCTGAAGTGTGAACAGCAGCAGCTTCTGCAGAACCCCTTGTCTGCATTCCCATCCAGTTACCTCAATGGTCCTGCTCCACAGGGGCTGGTGGGTTTCTGAACTCCACAGATGCACCAACTTGTCCTGTCCACACGTGACAAACTGCGCCCGGCCAGGATGTGTGGCCAGGCCCCACAGCTCTTCCACATGTCCCTACAGGAAGAAAGGAAGACAGTGGGAAGGAACCGCTCTGCCAGCAGCCCAGGCAAGCTGCAAAGGTGCCTCTCCCACAGCTGGCTGACTGCCCTGTGGCTTAAAGAAAACCCCATCCCTTCCCCAAGCCCTTTGCTTTTTCCTTTGCAGAATGGAAGGGGAGGGGGGGGCTCAGAATTTGACCTCAGTATCCACACAGGTTCCGTCCAGCCTTGCTACCTGCCTCCCGTGTTTCAGCCCGAAGGGCCTGGGAAAAGCCCAGTGGTCTTTGTCTTGAGCACAAAGCTGAGAGGTCTAAGGTCACATGGTGGACTCTGGGCTTTCTTCCTGATGGTGGGAGCCAGCCACCTAGTCAGCTGACCTCACCTTGGAACCTCAGCTTTTTGTTGGTGTATGTGTGTATTCGTGTATGTGTGTTCCTCTGTGTGTGTGAATGTTCCAGTGTGTATTCCTGTGTGTGTACGTGTGTGCATCCGAGCGCAGAAGCCAGAGTTAAGTATCTTTATCTCTCACTCTCACTCCCTTTTTTAACTACACTCATTTATTTTGTGGATGTCTGTGTGTGTGTGTGTGTGTGTGTGTGTGTGTGTGTGTGTGTGTATTGACAAGGACTGCATTTGGAGATCAAATGACAACTTGAGAGAGCTAGGTCTTTCCTTCCACCCTGGAGTTTTCAGGGATTGAACCCAGGTCCTCAAGCTTGGTGGCAAGTGCCTTCACCCACTGAGCCTTCTCACTGGCCCCTGCTCTATTTTATTTTATTGCAGATTTTTGAGACAGAGTCTCTCCTTAAAGCTAGAACACACCAACTTGGATAGACAGGTGGGCTAGCAAGCCCCCAGATCAGCATTCTCAGCCTCTCCAGTCCTGAGGTCCCAGGGGTGTCACCACGCCCAGCTCTTATACATGGCTCAGGATGTGGAGGCAGGAGGATCGGGACTTCTAAGTTGCCTTCATGGCCATCCTGGGCTATACAATACCTTGTCTCAAAAACAAAAACAACAACAAAAACAAAAAATAACTAAACGGGCTGGAAATACAGCTCAGTGGTAGAGCCTCTGCCTAGAATGTGCCAGTGACAGGCTGGGGGTGTGGCTCTATAGAAAAGCACTTGCCTAGCATGTCTGAAGGACTGGGTTCAAATTCTCAGCACTACAAAAAAAAAAAAAATTAATGAACCTGGCAGAAGTGGCAAGCACCTTTCATCCCAGCACTTGGGAGGAAATGTCAGGAAGATCTCCATGAGTTTAAGGCCAGCCTGCTTTACAGAGTGAGTTCCAGGACAGCCAGGGTTACAGAGAAACTTTGGATTTGAAAAACAAAAGAACCAAACCAAACAAACAAACAAACAAAAAAACAGCCGGAAATGAATGATTGAAAATGGTAGGAGCTGGAGAGATAAGGGCTGGAGAGATGGCTCAGAGGTTAAGAGCACTAGCTCTTCTTCCAGAGGTCCTGAGTTCAATTCCCAGCAACCACATGGTAGCTCACAACCATCTATAATGAGATCTGGTGCCCTCTGCTGGCATGTAGGCAGAACACTGTATATACAATAAATAAACAAAATAAATCTTAAAAAAAAAAAGAAAGAAAGAAAATGGTAAACACAGGCTAGGTTAAAGAAGGCCCTCGGAGAAAATAAAAGTCACTGGTAATTATTAGCCCCCGAAATGGCAATAACTACAGTCAAACAGACAACAACAATATATCTGACTTCTGTCAGCCCTGCTCACGCTGTAGTGACATGTTCCAGTTATGTTCATGCTCTATTAATATACATCACTAACAAGAAAGAACACAGCTGGACATGGTGGCCTGCACACGCGGAGGCGTGAGGCAGACCAGGTGGGAAGCCAGCCCGGGCTACCCAGAAAGATCCTGTCTCCAAAAAACCAACATAGAGACATAAACATTCACGGAGGCTGTTAAAGTCCTGTCTTGCTTCAGGGAAAGAAAGTCCGGCCAGCCGAGCCACGTATGGCGGCATACAGCTCCAAGTCCAGCCGGAGAATTCATACGTTCAAAGCTACCCACGGACACACCACGAGACCCTGTCTCAAGGAAACAAACAAAATCCTTAAATAAACGATTGAAAGGAACCCCTGGGGCTAGAGGGAAGGCCCGGCGTAAGAGCACTGGCTACACCGAGGGATGCTGCACGCCTTTGATCCCAGCACTCAGGAGGCAGAGGCAGGCAAATCTCTGAGTAAAAAAGCACAGGCTGTTCTTTCAGAGGACTCCTTTTTTCTGATTACTCTTTTAAAAATTTTTTTAACATTTTAATCATCATATATCCCGATCAAAGCCCCCTCCCTCAACTCCTCCTTCCCTCTTCCCCCCTATGCCCTTCCCCTAGTCCACTGAAAGGAGGAGTTCTCTGCCATCTGCCCATAGCTTGTCAGGTCTCCTCAAGACTGCCTGGATCCTCTTCCTCTGTGGCCTGGCAAGGCCGCAATTGCCAGGGGCAAGTGATCAAAGAGCGGGACAGGAGCTCCACCAGGAGACCAACAAAGCTAAAAAAAAAAAAAAAAATCTGGGCCCAGGGGGTCCTCCAGAGACTGATGCACCAACCAAGGACCATGCATGGAGAGGACCTAGACCCCCCTGCTCAGATGTAGCCAATTGGCAGCTCCAGCTCCATATGGGTTCCCGAGTAAGGGGAGCAGGGGCTGCCTCTGTCATAAACTCAGTTGCCTGTTCTTTGAGGACTCTGGTTCTATTCCCAGCAAGCACAGGATGCCTCACTCTTACAACCAGCCACCTGTAGCTCCAGCTTTAAGGGATCTGGTGCCCTCTCCTGGCCAATATGGGCATTGCACATATGTGCACAGAACTGCAGGCAAAACACCCACATATTTAATAATAATAATAATAATAATAATAATAATAATAATAATAATAACAACAACAACAACAATAGAAATCCTGCTAGCCTTGCTTTCCTCTATCTTTCGGGCTGTGGTCGTCCTCAGGAATTTGTCCACTTCCTTTGAGAAGGGCTCCTTCAGCCTCTCTCGCCATGCCAGGCACGCATCACCCAGCATTCAACACTGGTTCTGTGGGTTAAGCTCGGTCTTCATGTTTGTGGGGCAAGTGCTTTACCGACTCAGCAACCCTCCCAGCCCCATCTTTCCTCTATTTTCTTATAGAAAGCATGGTCAAAGTGGCATCTAAATGCAACAGCACGGATTCCAGCTGGACTTGCAGAAAAAACCGCAAGGATCAGGTAAGGAAAGGGGACCTTTGAGCACCGAGGACCAGGACACTGAGCGAGTCCTCTGTCTCAGAGCCCGGTTTTGATGGTACGCTGTGATGATTCAGATCCTCGCCAAACCTCACATGGTCGCTCTCCATCTCACGGCTCCACCGAGAGGTGACTCAGTATCATACAGCTCATGAGCAAAGGGCTGCGACTTCCATACAAGCAGCCAAGGCCCAAACTCCAACTTCCTGGCATCTATGCTACCCTGCCTCTTGCCAGGTGGGTTAAACTGCGTATGGCATGCCAGTGAGGGAGGACTGGGCATGTGAGCAGCAAGGAGAAATCAGAGCCCAGTGTGGGGGTGTGCCTGTAATCCAAGCGCTGGGGGGGTCAGCCGCCCAAGGCCAGCCTTGGCCCCACTGTGAGTTTGGGGGGCAGCCTCAAATCTCAAAGACAAGGAAAGAAAGAAGCTGGGCTCAGTGACATGTGCCCTCAATCCCAACACTCAGGAGGCAGAGGCAGGTGGATCTCTGTGAGTCTGAGGCCAGCCTGGGCTGGTCTACAAAGAGTTCTAGGACAGTCAGGACTATTACAAAAAGAAACCCTGTCTCGAAGAACAAAACAAAACAAAACAAAAAAATAAAAAAAAAAGGAAGGAAGGAAAAGGAAATGAGGAGGAGGGTGGGGAAGAAAGGAGAAGTAGACCAATCCTGGGAAGGCCTTCTAAGATCTGTGGAGTTGAGCTGTAGGAGCGTGTGCAAGGCCACTTACCACCAGACGGAAGGGTGCTAACCCAATCATAAGAGCAAGAGGCCGTCTATTGGGAGGAGAGATGCTAGGGACTCACGTCAGAAGGCAGGTGACCCTGTGGGGAGTTCCTGGGCCAGGGCAGTGCAAGAGGGCCCGGGTGAAGGGAGACAACCGAAGGGAAGGGATGTGGGGCTTCCCAGGCCAAAAAAAGGGATGCGGCAAGATGTGAAGAGGAAGGGAGGTTGCGGCGAAGGCGATGATGATGATGACGGCAGCGGAGAGGGCGAAAGGCGCATTGAGGGGGAGGGACAGAACTGCCGGAGAGTCCCTTACCTGCACAAGCAGCGAGAAACCTGTGTGCACCGAGCCGAGCAAGATGGAGTTACGGGTGGTGCCCACATACAGTGCGTCTCCCCGGCCCTCTGCCACGGTGCGGACCGGGCCAAAGTCCTCCGGCACCTGAGAGGGCAGAGGTGTGTGCGGGGTACATGTGAGGTGGGGTGTTAAGCGCCCTGGTGGGGTAGGGGCCTTGCCACAATCCTAGGAGGCCATCGCCCATCCCCTCGTCCTCACCTCCACCTCCTGCACCTTGCTGTAGTCTGAACCCCAGAGGACCACCCGACGATCGCGGCCCCCTCCTGACACCAGTGTCCCGTCCCGCAGGGTGCACAGCCCAAACACGCCGCCGTCATGGGCTCCCAACACTTCCTGGGTGATGCGGTTTCCACCTGAGGGGAGAGCAGGGTGGGAGTTGGCATGGGCAGGCCGTCCCTTTACTGAACCCTGTGGGTGCCTAAAGCCTTGAGGGTCATATCCGCCCACTCATCTCTACCTTTCTCCTGGTCCTTGCACCTCTTACCCGTCCACCATCGTGGACTGCGCTGAATTATCTGAACTCCCAGCCACCCTCCCATCTTTGACTTAGCCACTCCCCTGTCTCATGGTCTGCCCACCCATCCATGTCCCCTTCCTCAGTTCTGCGACCTATTTATCTGCTCCTCTCTCTACTCATTCACCCATCTACCCACGATCTCAGTCAGTGCTCCTGCACTTCTACCAGCCGCCTCCCATACATTCATCTACATTAATCTAGTTACTGATCCAACAATCAAGCCTTCCTTCCTCCCCGCATTCATTCATTGATTCCTCCATCTGCCCATCCATCCATCCATCTACCCCCTCAGCCACCCACCTACCCACCCGGCCATCTATTGGTCCATCAATCCATCTGGCCATGATTGCTTCTATCCATCTCTACCCATCCATCCATCCATCCATCCATCCATCCGTCCATCCTCTCATTTACCTGCTGACCCGCCCCCCCACTCATCCATCCATTCTCCCCTATATCCCTCTCCCCTGATCTACCCATGTACCCGTTCATTTACCCATCCATTCATACAGCCACTCATTCACCAATCTACCCACCAGTTCACTGACCCTCTTAGCCACTCCTCCACTCATACAGACATGAATCTTCTCTCCATTCATCCACACTGGCTCTAGCTGAGTCAGTTCACACATTTACGCTCAGACCTTGGTTGCTAACATGAAACTAGCCGTGGATAAGGGGAGGGGAACCGACAATGACCTCGCAGATCTTGGGATGCCTGGGCTGAGCCTTGTCCAGGATGCTGGAAAATAAGAGTTTGCCCTAAGGGCTGAGAGATGGTTCAGCGTTAAAAGCACTTGTTTGCTCTTGCAGAGGACCTGGGTTCAGTCCCCAGCACCCTGCATGGTGGTTCACAGCCACCTGTAATTCTAGTTCCCAGGAATCCGATGGCCTCTTCTGGCCTCTGTGAGCACTGCATGCACACAGTGCGCACACACACACACACACACACACACACACACACGCAGGCGCAACACTGACACACATAACATATTACATATTGTTAGATCTACTTTTATTTTTAACTATGTATACTGTGTGTGTGGCTGCAACTCCAAGCCAGAGGAGATAGATTTCCCGGAGCAGGAGTCACAGGTCACCTGACTCAGGTCCTATGGAGGAGCGCCATGCGCGCCTAACCTCTGAGCCAGCTCCCAGATAATTTTTAAAAAGAAAGAAAAAGGAAAAAAGGAATTTCCCCTCGTGCGGGCTGGAATGACAGCTCCGTGGACTCGGCGCTTGTCACACAAGTGTGACAACCAGAATTCTGATCCCACATAATGCCCAGCCTTGGAGGATGGAGACAGGAGCTGGCTGGCGACGCTTGGTACGCTGGTGTGAGCTCTGGGTCTGACTGAGAGACCTGCCTCAGTGAATAACGTGGACCAGTGACTGTGCCACTTGACAACCACTCCCAGCATGCACACATGCTTGTACACGCACACACGCACACACGCACTAGGAAAGGAGGACAAATGTATCCTACAGTGACACTGAGCATGGATAAAGAAAGGGAGCCTCAGCCAAGAGTATTTGAAAAGATGGAGGTCGGAGTCCCAACTAGTGTGCTGACACTAACCTTTGCCCCAGACATAGAGGTTCCCCCCTGAGTCTCCGGTGACCACATCTCCACCTTCCAAGAAGGTCACACACAGCACGTACTTTGGTTTCTCGTGTTTCTACAGGACAGGAAGATAGAGGAGGGAAGGCGTCAGAGCATCATTGAAGCAGGACGGCCTTGTGCAGGTCATAGGCATCCAGGTCTTTTGGTCAGGGAAACCCTGTGGTTTGGGATGGGAGACCCCATTGAGAATATCAGCCTTTCCCCTCTCCTCCCACAGGCCAGCTGGGAGTTCTGGCTATGTTGTGAGCCTTGCCCACCCAGGGACAAACCTCTCGCCACTCCACACCACCCCACCCCCCCGCCTGTGGTGCCTTTAGTTTTCTCTGCTTCCTCTCTTCTCCCTGCTGTGGGCACCCTGTTCTAGCCTCTCAGCACATCTCTCTCTGTACCTCCTATCCTAATGCTTCCCTCTGAGCTAAGAGTGGGGAGCCCTCTCTAAAGCACCCCTTCCCCAGCCATCCTAGGCCTTTCATCTCCTGTGCTGAGTCTTTGTGCTTGTGCATGTCTGGGAGGCCAGAGGAAGCGACTGTCCGCCATTCCCCAGAAGGCACCCCCTGGGCTTTGTTTGGTTTTCCTTTCCTTGCTTTCTTTTCCTTCCTTCCTTCCTTCCTTCCTTCCTTCCTTCCTTCCTTCCTTCCTTCCTTCCTTCCTTCCTTCCTTTCCTTTCCTCTCTCCCTCCCTCCTTTCCTTTCCTTTCCTTTCCTTTCCTTTCCTTTCCTTTCCTTTCCTTTCCTTTCCTTTCCTTTCCTTTCCTTTCCTTTCCT
>NW_026593340.1:22948-30686 GCF_907164565.1 Psammomys obesus | reverse complement strand
CTTTCCTTTCCTTTCCTTTCCTTTCCTTTCCTTTCCTTTCCTTTCCTCCTGTCCTTCCTTCCTTCCTCTTTGTTGATGTAGGAGTCTTACTCTGTCACCCAGGCTGGCCTTAAACTCATGGCGACCTGCCTGCCTCTGCCTCCCAAGTGCTGCTTTGAAAGGTGTGTGCCACACCACCACCCAGAGTGTTGATTTGTTTTTTTTAAAAAATATTTCTATACACTTTTCATTTATTCTCTACGTTTCTGTGCTATGTGTGTACGTGTGGGCACATATGTGCCGGAGTGTTCATGCAAAGGTCAGAGGACAACGGTGGGAGTCAGTTCTGCCTATTATGTATACCACAGGGATTGAACTCGGGTTGTCACCTTTGAACTGCTGAGCCATCTTGCCTACCTTTGTTTTTATTTTTATTATGTGTGTGCATGTGTATATGTTTGTGTATATGTGTGCATGTATGTGTGTGTATATCTGTGTATGTGTATATATGTTTGTGTATAGTGTGTGTGTGTGTGTATGTGCCTATGCATACAGGTGCGTGCAGAGGTCAGTGGGAGCTGCCCCGAGTGGGTGCCGGGAACTGGACTTGGGAGCTCTGCAAGAACAATTTTCACACTTAACCACAAGCTACGGTCCCTGGCTCCCCCGACCTGGTTTTCCAGTCAAGGTCTCCCTGGGAGCTGGGGCTTGACCAACAGGCCAAGGGTCTGCCGGCTCCACCTCCCCAGTGCTGAGCTTATAAACACATGCTCCCCTCCTGGGCTTGTAGTGTGTGCATGTGTGTGTAAGCGTGCATTTTTGTGTGTTATGTGTGTGCGTGCTGTATGCACATATTTGTGTGTCTATGTGTAATGTTATTGTGTTCATGTGTGTGTATGTGTGCACACATTTCTGTGTGTTATGTGTATGCATGCTGTGTGTTCATGTATGTGTGAGCATGTGTTTGTGTGTGTTATGTGTGGTATTCTGTTCATGTATGTGCATGTGTGTGTGCATTTGTGTATCTCTTCTATGTGTTCCTGTGTGTGCATGCTAAGTGTGTTTGCGTGTGTGCTATGGGCTACGTTTGTTTGTGTGTATGTGTATGCTTGCTTAAGTGTGTTCACGTGTGTGTGCATGCATATGTGGAGGGGACGTCATATCCCTTCTTGATTGCTCTTCACATATTTTAATGAGGCAGATCTCCTGCTGAACCTGGAGTTTACAGGGTCAGCTACTCAAGCTAGTTAACTGGCCCTGGGAATTCTGTCTCCCCTCCCAAGGATTACAGGCATGCCACTGTGTCCACTTGGTTGGGGATTGGAACTCCAGTCCTCAGGCACTCGTGGTAATCACTCTCTCTACTAGCCGTCTCCCCAGCCCCCCTCTCCCTGCAGCCTGTCTGACTCCTAACGTGTCAGCACCATTCACTGTGTACTCCAATCTGCCTGAAGCTTCATGTTCTGTCAGCGGCTGGACCATCCCACATCACTGTTCAGCAGGATCTTCCCTTATAGAGATGAGGACACTGAGGCCTGGCAGGTAACAGCTCAGCATCCCTCTACTACCAACCCTCGGAGCCCTCCGACCGTCTACCCGGGGGCCTGCCTGGCCCTCAGGCCCCCGACACTCACCTCAAACAGGCCCTGCCGCTTGCTCAGGCTGCCCCCATCCAGGCTCCAGAAGTAGATGTGTGATTTTCCACAGGTGATCAGCAGGCTGGGATCAGTGGGGTGGAAGGTAGCCACCAGCACGGCCTCATTAGAGCACTTTGATAGACATATTCTGAATGAGGACCTCAGAGCCACCAGAGGCTACGCCTCTCCCATCCCACACAGGACTGCCCTGTGCAGCTTGCTTGCAGAACAGGCAGTATACCAGTGTGCTTCAGGAGCCCTATTCTGTTACGCACTGGCTGAGCACTTTATAAGACTCATCTAGTCCCACTGGCTACTGGAAGGTAAGCACCATTAGTGCCACGGTACCTTTCATCTGAGGCTCAGAGAAGGTCAACACCTGCCTAAGGCGACACAGCTGTAGACCAGCTGTGTCCAGATCCAGTTCACAAACGTTCTTACCCCCTTCTCCTTTCCTCAAGAGGGGCCCCAATCTAGAATCAAGTTTCCTGCTCTCAGCCTGGCCAGCCATGTGATCTTGGGCAAATATTTATCTTCCCATCACACCTTCCTACCCCCGCCCTGCACCTTGAGAGAGACTTTCACTCTGCCGCCCTGACTGTACTGAAACTCACTATGTGGACCAGGCTGCCCCATGCCCATGGTGATCCACCTCCTCCCAAGTGCTGGGAGCAAAGGTGCGCGCCACTGTGCCCAGCTATCTTTTTCTTGCAAGAGGAAGTCTTGCAGTTCAGACTAGACTCAAACTCATGATTTTTGCTCCCTATCTCTCTTTTTTTTTTTTTTGCAAGAGGAAGTCTTGTAGTTCAGACCAGACTCAGACCCATGATCTTTGCCCCATTCCCCCTGCATTCTGGGACTCAAGGAGTATCTTATCATACCTAACTCTGTGCCCAGCCTGGTTCCACCCACATTGCACCAACCTTTCTCCAGTGAGGAGGATGGCACAACAGATCTCATTTTCAACAGGAGGGAACCGAGGCTCACACAGTGGAAGCCACGTGCACGGTCACCCAGCGGATGATGCCAAAGCCTCCATTTAAGTTCAAGTCTGGTTTCGGATATCTAACCGTATGGTACAGAGGTCCAAAGGTGTCACCCCCGGGCAGGGGGTATGAGTGGCAAGCCCACCCACCTTGCTATCCACCACCTTGATCTCCTTGGCCCAGTCCCACACAGAGAGCACATGATCATTGGATTCATCCACCGCACACAGCAGGCTGCCCCCATTCTGTGGAACATAGAGAGGTGGGTTAGGATACCTTTCCCCACGCTAACCTATTCCCCACACACACCTGTCCACAGACATTCACAAGCATGATATATGAAGCGCATCTGTGTTGGTCAGCGTTCACTGCCAACCGGGACAACCTAGAACCCTGCGGGAAGTGAGTCTCAGTGAGGGCCTATCTCTGGGCATGTTTGTGGGGAATTCCCTTAATCATCTTGAGATGAGAACCCACCCCCCACCCACACCCACTGGAGGCAGCACCATTCCCTCGGCAGGGGAATCTGAACTGTGTAAAAGTGGGAAACGTGAACTGAGCATTAGCATAAATGCGCGTTGGGATAGGTTTCTGTACCAGCAGAGAGTTTAGATCAGGAGAGACTTTGGTATTGTTCCTTTATTTGAAGCATCCTAATACTCAGGAGGCAGAGGCAGGCAGGTCTCTGTAAGCTTGAAGCCAGCCTGGTCTATAGAGCTAGTTCAAGGACAGCTAGGGCTACACAAAGAAACAGTTTTGGAAAAAATGAAAGCCAGGCGTGGTGGTACACACCTTTAATCCTAGCAGTCAGGGAGGCAGAGGTAGACCAATCACTGTGAGTTTGAGGCCATCCTGGTCTAGGTCTACAAAGCTGCTCCAGGACAGCCAAGGCTACACAGAGAAATCCCATCTCAAAAAAAAAAAAAAAAAAAAAAAAAAAAAAAAAAAAAATTACCCTATGTAAAAAAATCTTTTTTGTGTGTGATATTGGGGATGGAAACTGTCATATACTAGGCAAGGGCTCTATAGCTTAGCCACGACCCCAGGCCCTCACTGGGGGATTCTAGACAGGGGTTCTACCACTGAGCCATGCTCCCATCCTTGTCTTGGCTTAAAGAAAGGGCCTCACTTGGTTGCCCAGGATATGAGCCAGTGAGATGGCTCAGTAAGTGTGTTTGCTGCCAAACGTGATTTCAATTCCCAGGATTCATATGGTGGAAAGAGAGAACTGACTTCTGTGAGCTGTTTTCTGACCACACAAATGGTACAAATGGATGCGCACAAACAAAAATGAACAAAGGTTAAAATTTCTCAATTAGTTAAAAGGCCCGGGCTTGCCCTGAACTTATTTTGGCTTCAGCCGCATTATTATCCAGGAAATCTGGAGTACAGGATCATGTCCCGCCTCATCCCTAAGAAAATTTGCAGCCTGCACAGTTGGGGATTTCTTCTTTACTTTCCAATTTTTATTTTATTATTTTATGTGTATGGGTAATTTTGCCTGCAAGTATTTTTGTATACTGTATGTGTAGTGTCCATGGAGGCTAGAAGAGAGGATCCACTGGAACTGGAGCTATGGACATGGGTGAACCACCATGTGGCTGCTGGGAATCAAACCCGAGTCCCCTGAAAGAGCAGAAAGTGCTCTTAACTGCTGAGCCATCTCTCCAGCCCCCACACTTGGGGATTCTTTTCTGTTTGTTTTGTTCTTTTCTGCAACAGGGTTTCTCTGTGTAGCCTTGGCTGTCCTGAAACTAACTGCGTAGACCAGGCTGGCCTCGAACTCACAGCCTCTGCCTCCCAAGTGCTGAGACTAAAGGTGTGCACCACCACCGCCCAGCTCACAGCTGGGAATTCTTTTGTTGTTGTTGTTTTGTTTTTGGAGACAGGGTTTCTCTGTGTAGCCTTGGCTTTGTAGACCAGGCTGGCCTGGAACTCACAGCGGTCTGGTCTGTCTCTGCCTCCTGGGTGCTGAGATTAAAGGCTTGCACCACCACGCCCAGCTACAGTTGGGAATTCTTGCTGACACCATCTACTCTGCACTGTCATAAGGAATGAGGGACACTGAAACAGGGTCCCTGGCTTGCCTCCAACTCACTATTTAGCCCAGGCTGGCCTCAACCTGCGGTGAACCCTGCCTGTCTCTCCAGTGACTGTTTTCTTTTTCTGTTTTATTCCCCCTCCCCATCTGGTGCTGGAGATGGAATTCAGGCAGTGTGGAGGCTTGGCAAGCGCTCTACCACTGGACCACGCCTCCATCCCTGGAATGGCTTTTTAAGTACATGAAATCCAGCCATTATCAACGTTGGCTGCAGGACTTGGGGAGGTGGAGCTGGCAAGATGGCTCAGTGCGTAACGGTGCGCGTTGCCAATTCTGACCTGAGTTCTGACCCTAGGACGGCACAATCGGCAGAAAGAGAGAGGCAACTCCAAGCCGTTCTTGACCTCCACAGGAATGCTGAGGCACTTGTGTGTATGTATGTGTGCAAACACACCCAAAATAAATAAATGAACAAATGTTTTTTAAAAAGACAATATAGAGTTGGGTGGGGAAAGGACAGCACCAGGTACTGGGTGGATGAGCACGAGCAAAACACAGTGACTTACAGAATGGAAATATCAGAACCAAGCTCATAAATAAAACAAAACTGGGGGCTGGAGAGATAGCTCAGTGGTTAAGCTCCCACTCCTCTGAAGGACCCGGGTTTGGTCCCTAGCCCCTGATTCTCTGGCCTTGGCCTTCCTGCTGAGGGGAACCCAAGCACATGCCCCAACAGGAGCAGCTGCTTCTTAAACTATCTTTGGGGAGTAGAATTCTTCCCAATCCACTGTAGGCCAGCACTTTCAAACAAAACTATCATTTAAAAGCTCCATGATGGGAGTGGAAGGGGAGGGTGCCGCATCGACGGTAACTTGCCCCATAAATCCCAGAATGCTTATTCTAATTCCTTTGACGGGGAATTGGATGGCGCAGGGCTCTCAGTGCTGGGGGGTTGAAATGCCTTCAGAGATAAGGAAGCTTTCAGAATGCTCAGGCAAGAAGAAGCCAACAGAGAAAGAAGGACGCAAGGCTGTGCCACGTGTTGCAATTCTGCATGTGCTGTCTGCTAAGCACAGCATTGGGGGCTCAGGGTCTCAGGCCTCTGAGGCCCTGGGGCCTGAGATGTGAAGGGGTGCATGGCTTTGCTGTGACAGCGTGCTGAGGCACAGGCTCCACCCACAGGAAGGTGCGTTCTGAAGGCATTGGACCAAAGACTTACCGATTTGGAGAAGGCCACACAGCACACAGCTCTGTCGAACATCCCCAGACCCAGGACGTGTAGGGTGGAAAGGGACACAGAATCCCAGACACGCACATGGGGTGGCAGAGGCTGCAGAAAAGAGAGGCGCAGTTACTCTGGGGAGGGGGTGTCCCAGCTCCCATCAGCCCCTCTGCGCAGTGTCCACTCCTCACAGATACCTTGCCTTCCTTTGTGGTGCCTGCCACCTGTCCCGTGGCGATGGTGACCATGTCTGGGTGGACAGCCAGACTGAGGAGAGAGGGACAGAGGAAGAGAATTCAGCTGTGGGAAGAGGACTCACAGGACCAGGAACCCTTCCTTACCGGGTTAGTGTCAAAATGCACAGGTGTTAAAAATACTTATTCGTGTGGGGCTTGGTGGAGCACACCTTTAATCCTAGTACTCAGGGAGGCAGAGGCAGATGGATCTCTGTGAGTTTGAGATCACCATGGTCTATAAAAGTAAAGCCAAGCCTACACAGAGAAACCCTGTCTTGAAAAGCAAAACAAAATATATATATATATATTTATCCATGAAGCAGGGTGTGGTGGCACATATATTTAATCCCAGCTCTTAGGAGTCAGAGGACCTCTGAGTCCAAGGAGTTAGTTCCAAGATAGCCAGGGCTACACTGAGAAACCTTGTCTCCAAAAACAAAACCCCGCCGTATCTTTTCTTTCATGTTTATTGAAACAACGTTTCCTGTAGCCCAACTGGCTGTGTAGCTGAGAATGAACCTCTGACCTTCTCCCTCCATGCTCTGCACGCTGGTTTTACAGGCATGACCCATTACTCCTAGTTTGTGGGGAACTGGGGACCAAACCCAAGGACTGTGCGTGTCAGGTAAGTACCCCACCAACCCAAACACATGCTCATCCTTAGTCCTTGGATAGCAATGACAGGTGCTTAGAAGAAATCCTGGGTTTCTAACTCAAATACCCACCTGGCTCAGGCACGTTCTAAAAACAGCGGCCATGGAAACAGACTCAGCCACCACACGGAAATACTGAAATGCTGGGGGCCGAGGTGGAGGCACCACCACGTGCAGTACTGAAAATTGTCAGGTATAGTAGGTACACAATCCTGGCGCCCAGGAGGCCGAGGCAAGAGGATCCTGAGTTCAAGGCCAGCTACACATCAAATTCCTGCCACATTGAAAAAGTTAAAGGGGGCTACAGCGATGGCTCAGTGGTCAAGAGCACTTGCTGTTCTTCAAAGGACCTGGCTTTGGTTCCGAGCACCCACAGAGGTCATAACTGCTGCAGCTACAGATAAAGGGGACTCAAGGCCGGGTGTGGTGGCGCACACCTTTGATCTCAGCGCTTGGGAGGCAGAGCTCTGTGGGTTTGAGGCCAGTGTGACCTACTAAAAGGGAGTCCAGGACAGCCAGGGCTGTTACAAAGAAACTCTGTTTTGAAATACCAAAAATAAAAGGGGGCAGGGCATAACACCCTTTTCTGGCCCGTGGGGACATTACGCACATGTGTTGCACATACAAACAGCACACACACACACACACACACACACACACACACACACATTAAAACAAAAAAGATAAACCCTATATGGACTAGAGAGATGACTCAGTGATTAAGAGCACTGGCTGCTCTTCCAGAGGACCCAGGTTCAATTCCCAGCAACCACATGGCAACTCACACCTGTCTGTGACTCCAGCTCCAGGGGATCCGACACCCTCACACAGACATACACACAAGCAAAACACCAAGGCACATCCACTCAGATGTACATATACTCAATGCTCATTCTCCCACGAGTCTCTGCTGGGCTGGGGGTGGGGCGGGGATATATGTGTGTGTGTGTGTGTGTGTGTGTGTGTGTGTGTGTGTGTGTGTGT
>NW_026593340.1:0-22848 GCF_907164565.1 Psammomys obesus | reverse complement strand
TGTGTGTGTGTGTGTGTGTGTGTGTGTGTGTGTGTGTGTGTGTGTGTCTGGTGGCCTCATAGGTGGAGCAGCGGTTAGGCACCGCCCCACACTCTATGGGGGAAGTCACGTGGAAAGAGGCCCAGGAGGCAGAGGTTAGACCGGCGCCCCGCCCACCCGGGTTCTCCCATCCCCGGAACTGCCCGACTCACCATTTGATGTCATCGTTGTGCCCCAGGTAGTGCCGCTGTCTTTGCTCTTCCACGCTGTATAGTACGGCCACAGAGGCCACGAAGTACACCACCTCTCCAGTGGGCAGAAGGTAAAGGTTGGCCCTGCAGTCCCGGCCTCGGTAGCCGTGGCTGGAGATGCCCAGGGGTGGTTAAGGAGCCTGTTTCATATCTCTTGGCTGAACGGAAATCACATGACCACTGGAATGTTTTCCCATTTCTACTGCTGCGTCTGCAGGGGGCCGAACCAGGATGCTCTCAAAATATAAGTCCATGTTTGTGTGTGTGTGTGTGCGCGCGCGCGTGCATGTATGCACAAAACTGTAGAGGCCAGAGGTGAACCTTCGGTGTATTCCCCAGTTGTTACCCAGCTTATTTTTTTTTCCCACCTTCATTTTGACACAAGTGTCAGTGATGCTGGAGCTTACAGATTCAGCTAGAGTGGCCGGCTGGCAGGAAGCCTCAGGGCAGCGTCTGTGCTCCAGCCCATGCTGGGGCTGCAGCCACAGCTTGCCTTGCTTCCTCATGGGTCCGGAGGATGGAACTCTGTCCTCATGCTTGCCGGTGAGCCCCTTGCTGAGGGAGCTATCTCCACAACCCTGTCTGCTTTTAGACACTATGTTACAATGCAGCTCAGCCTGGCCTTCAACTCCTAGTGATCCTGCTGGCTCTACCTCCTCAGCGCTGCGGATGACATGCCAGCCTCTAGCTTTGTGAGGTCCACAACTTGACCCTCCCCACAAACTGTGGCAGCGGACTTCGATGGAATGTGGAGGCTTACAGATGTGATTGGGCTCTTGGGATGACGCTCCCTCCTACATGATAAGCATAGAGCCTAAACCTGGTGACAAGTGTCTTTACCAGAGACAAGAGAAGCCGGCACACCTGTGATCCCTGCCCTCGGGGAGGCGAATCCCTGTGAGTTCTAGGCTAGTCTGGTCTACAAAGGGAGTCTAGGACAGCCAAGGCTACACAGAAAAACCCTGTCCTAAAAAAGAAAAAAAGGAAAAAGGAAAGGAAAGGAAAGGAAAGGAAGGAAGGAAGGAAGGAAGGAAGGAAGGAAGAAAAGAGCTGGTTGTGGGGTGCATAATCAACTCCAGCACTTGGAAGGCTGAAGCAGGAGACAGACTTACCTAGAGATAGAATACCTTATCTAGATTCCATGAAGGAGGGACTAGGAAGTATGGCTCAGTGGTAGAGCCCTCCTAGCACGTACAAGGCCTGTGCATGTGTGCATACATGCTTGCGTAAGTGTGTGTAGGTGTGCGAGAATGTATGTGTGAGCTTCATGTCTGAAATTGACTTTGGGTGTCCTCCTCCTCCGTCGACCTTATCCAGGCAGGCTCTCTCACTGAACCTGGCGTTCAATTCCAGCTAGTCTAGCTAGCCGGCTTGCCCCTGGAAGCTTGTCTCTGCCTCCTGACCACAGGCTGCCACCATGCACCCCCAGCGTCTGTGTGATGGCGTCTGTGTGTCAGCATCTGTATGAATGCTGAGGACCAAAACTCCGGCTCCATGCTTGCACAGCAAACACCCTGGCTAACAAGCCATCCTCCCAGGCAAAACCCAGCACCTTCACCCATCATTCCTCAGCCTAAGGATCCATCAGAAAATCCATTTTTTTCAAAGGAGACAACCAACTGAGGCATGGGGAGGAGGGTGATTTTTCTATGGTCACAGTCAGCCAGAGCAGGGCTGGGCTTAAAACTCCAGGCTCCAATTCTCCCCCTGTGGCTGTAGCTGAGTGTCAATGGGGACACAGTCATTGCACCTGATCCATTCCTCAGCTCAGGCTCCGTCACTCCCCAGGGATACTCCTCATCACTGAAAGTTTCCAATAAAATATTTTTGTAGCTGGGAGGTGGTGAAGCACACATTTAGTCCCAGCACTTGGGGAGACAGAGGCAGGAGGATCTCTGTGAGTTTGAGTCCATCCTGGTCTACAGAGTGATTTCCAGGACAGCCGGTGTGTGTGTGTGTGTGTGTGTGTGTGTGTGTGTGTGTGTGTGTGTGTTGTCCCAATGTGCCACACTCCCCGATTCTCCACTCTGGAGCTGAGCTCTCTGAAGCCCTTCTTTGGTAAACAGATCATGGTGGTTTACAACCATCTGACTGATAGCCGTGAGAGCCAGGCGGGTGGTGCACGGAACCACACCTTCGAGTCCGGCCTTTGGAAGCTGCAGGCAGGAAGATGATGTGCTCACTATCATCCTTGACTGACAGGAAGTGCCACGGAAGATCACTGCAGCTACTGTGCTTCTCTCTGGAGTCCTCGTGCTGATCCCCCATGGTGAGTGGCCTGGAAAGCCCCAGCTGTAGCCCCTCCCCAGGCCTCCCTGTCCTCACCAGGGCTTACCCTCTTCCAAGACGGCAGAGGGAGCATGGCCAAAGGATACACCCAGTCCAGCTTTAGCCGGCTGGAGGGCAGCTCAGATCGAGTGTCCAGGCTATAGGTGGGCGCCAGCGTGTCTGGGATCAGCATGGGCACCGGGCGGCCCCTCAGGAACATCTTCACGGATCCCTCCTCTGCCAAGACACCTTCGGAGGTCAGTTCCCCAGCAGCCTAGGCTTGCCTGCACCCCTCTCATTATTATCATTGCTAGCATCATTATTACTATTCGAGACAGGGTCACTACAGCCAGGCTGGCCTGGAATTCACTGTGTAGACCAAGCTGGTATGGAACTCCAGGTGATCCTTCTGATTCAGATTTTCAAGTGCTGAGATTACAAGTAGGAGCCATAACAGCCAGCTAAGTATATATAGACAGGAGCTCTTTACGTAGCCCAGGCTAGCCCTTCCTCCAACTTCCAAACCGCCTCAGCCTCCAAAAATGCCGGGTGGCTGGCTAAAACCACGCCTTCCGCCCGCCGTCTTTTTTCCCCTCCCCTTTCTTTCTCGCTCTCCTTTGCTTCTCTCTCTCCGCCTCCCGTTCCCCTCTTTCTCGACAGGTGGATAAAAGGAAGGCAGACAGGCAAAGGCCCGGTAGCCAGGACCCCACGTCTTCAGCCGGCTGCACAGGGAAACCACGCCCACCCGCCGCACTCACCCATGCTGAAGATAACTTCTTTGGTTTTCCTGTCAGGAAAAGATGCAGGGGAAAAAGAAAGAAAAGAAAAGAGTTTTAGCAGGCAGATAAGATGGGAGAGGAAGTACTGCCCCTAACCCCTGGCTCTGTGGGTCTCCGATGAATAATCGAGCGAGTAAGGAGCGGAGCGCTACCTCTCTGCAGGCCCTGTGCTTTGCTCGTTAGATCTTGAAGAGCCTAAGACACAGGCCCAGAGAGGCAGAGATCGCCAAAGTATCACACAGCACGAAGAGGCAGGCGCGCGATCCTGGAAGGCTGGAGTCGCTAGGGACCCTTCCTCCTAGGCAGCAAAGCGCTCCCAGCGCTCCTTCCCTCCCCCCTCCCAGCACCCCAAACTTCAAGCAGCCAGGAAAGCAATAAAAAGTTCAGAGGAAGGGGCGTGGCTCCACCTTTTCCTCTGCTAGAGGAGAGAAGGGGCAGGAGGAAGGAGGAGGGGGGCTGCGAGAGGGTCTCACCCAGTTCCAAAATTACTCATGGCGGCTGCTGGCCGAGCTTCGGGTCGGGGGTGGAGCCGGGACCGGCCCCGCCGCTTCCGGCCCCTGGAGGCGCCCGCGCCACCGCCCCTGCCCCGCCCTCTGCGGCCGACCCCCGCGGGCGTCAGGTGCCACCGGGCCCCACAGCGAGACCCACGGAATCCAGACACAAGACTCTTTGTCTGGGGTGACGGGTGGGTGATGGACTCAGGCGCGCTTGCGTGAGCGCGGATCTCCCCAGCTCTGCCTCTTTCTACAAGTACGAACAAGTTGCCCAACTTCTACCTCTGTTTCCTCGTTTCAGAAACGGAATAGAATAGCTACACTTCCCAGGGTGATGGCGGCGAGGTTCATGGTGGCTAATGCAGGCAAGTGTCTGACTTGGATCGTGCTTGTTGTTATTTCAGGAGAAACCTGCTAGGGTTTGCTCTTAGACTGAACTCTCGGGTCCTGCCAAGCTTGCTGCAGCGTGGCTCCACCCTTGACCCCGCCTCTAGCTACTCGACCACGCCCACTGCTCCCACCCGACCCCTTTTTCTAACTTAGTCCTGGACGGGCTGCCTCCTTGCCTGTGTCTCTGTCTCTTAAGACAAGGTCTCAGTAACCCACGCTAGCTGCAAGTAGCCAAGCATGACCTTCAACCCCGATCCTCCTGCCTCCACTTGCCAAGTCCCTGAGAGCAGTCTTGCGCCTCTATGCACTTTATTTATTTGCTTATTTATTTAGGTTTTGTTTGTTTTTTGTTTTGGCTGTGCTGGACTCGCTTTGTAGAACAGGCTGGCCTCGAACTCACAGAGATCCGGCTGCCTCTGATTCCCTGAGTGCTGGGATTACAGGCGTGCGCCACAGCACCCTGCTCAATTTATTTATTTGTTTGTTTGTAGGTTTGTTTTACTTTTGAAATCTGAGACGGAGCTCCACTGTAGTCCAGGCTGGACTGGAACTCACGGCGTAATCCTGTAACTCAGTCCGGCTTCGAACTCGGGACAATCCCCTTGCCTCAGCTTCAACTATAACCCTTACAGGCTTCTCTCTTAATGACTGATGGCTGGCCCACCTCTTTTCTTGGGTCCCCTTAGGTATTCTGACTCTACCCAATTCACTCCACCGGTCCCGAAGTTCTTCAAGCTATCTCTGTACGGTTGAACCACGCTCGCCTACAGCCCCGCCCAATCTTAAGCCCCACCCACTCATACCAAGCCTGCTTCCTAAAAGGACAGGTCCCTAGGCTGGATTCTGATTCTACTGAGCTAACCCCAGTTACACCCCCAAATTCCAACCACACCCTGTACCTCTGATTCTTACAATTCCCTACAGAAACTCTGAGCCTTGAGTCCTGACTCCACCCTCGGAATCAAAGGGAACTTTCTTTTATCTTAAACGCCGTACGCTCCTCCCTAGCTTCCTCTGCTGACCAGTGATGGTCACGCTCCCAACTTTTGGTCCCACCCTTCCTGGCCTTCTATTTTGACCAGGCTACCCAAGCAGCTACCCGCCCACACCTGAACAGGCTCACCCCACTGCAGGTTATAAACCTCGCCGCGAGGGGCCTGACAAGTCTCCATTCACTCACTCCCTTGCCTGTCTGGGGTTGCCCCCTCCCCGACTTACCCTTCCTTTTTGGCGCTACAGTTACTGCTGGAAGAGGTGGTGCGGCTACGGGGGTCCTCGCGGCGCACGGTGGCCAGGCGCTCGGGGGACAAGTAGCGACGAGCGCTGCGGAGGGGAGACCAGAGTGAGGAGCGCAGAGCCCACAAGGGTGAAGCAGCCTTCTCCAGCAAGGTCTGAGAGGAGGCCCTGCTTGGGCTGGCTTTTCTTGCCTTACCCGCACCCGGAGCTCGCCTCCTTCTTGGGGGAAGATGGAGAGGTGGCATAGCCGCCCACGCGCAGCGGGGGTCCGGAGCCATTGAGGGGCGTCCTGGTGGGAAGGCCTTTCAGGAGCTGACACACTGGAGTGGTGGGGTTAGAGCACGGAAGACGGTGAGCGGGAGCCCGGACCTCCCTGACTCACCCTCTCACCCTCCACCCGATCAGAATACCCGAGGCGGTGGTGCCCAGACGCGGGGGCGCCCGGCCCTTAGGGGTGCCCCTCGCGCGCAGCGCGGCGCCCTGTTCTTCGCACGCCCGCAGGCGACGCAGCGCGTCCGCCAGCGCCGCCTTTAGGACCGCCAGCTCGTCTTCTTGCAGCTGCAGCCGCTGCTCCAGCGCCGACACGCGGTCGTCCACCTCCATGCCGCTGGTGCCGGACAGGTTATCATCTAGAAAGCCAAGGAGACGCGGGCTGCGGGGGACCACCCGGGGTGGGGGTGGGGCGCTTCAAGGACCAGGAGCGTCCCTCTGGCCTTCCGGGGTCTGTCGGGGACCAGCCAGGCTTCCTGCCTTTCTTGCCACCTGGGGCCTGTGGGGTTGCTTGGAGATGGGCGCAAGAAGAGGGTTCCGGCAAAGAGGAAGGAAATCCCCACCTCCTCTCTCTGCCACGATGCCCTGACCATGCGACCTTGGGGGAAGTCCTTTTTCTCTTGCAGATTCCACCAATCCCGGGGCCTCACTTTGGTTTTGAGATTCTGTGACTAAGATGCTGAATGTCTTTAAGTCATATCAGCATTTTAAAGATGACATCAACCTACTACTCCCGGGGACAAGGTTCTAGAACGCGCCCCCAACGTCCTCTGACGAATGTCAATATTCTGTCACGGGGACTAACGTTCTCTCACTGTATCCAAGACTTTTCAAGCCAAAGGGTCCTGTCATGGTCATCCCTTCCCCTCTCTCTGTTCTCCAAGGGGTTCGCCCCCTCCAAGGAGCCGTAAGGACGGACCTTCTGTGACCCCTGGCGGCCGACATGGGGATTGCAGGACAGAGATGACATCCGATCTTTTTCCCAGCAGGGAGTTTCTGTCCTCTGATCTAGCTGGCCCCACTTTCTGTTGCCTCTGTATCCCCACCCAGATTTACCTCTCCTCCTTCCCTTCACTCCATTGATTCAGTTTTAAATGACTCCCTTCCCGTCCTCCCTCCTATGACGGGGAGAAGGCTCAAAGTGGCCCTCCTCCGCCTCCCTCCCAGACCATTCCTACCCAGACTCATTGCCGAGGCAATTCAGGAGGCCCGGGCTTCCAGCCCGTTTCAAGTAAAGATGGTAGCAGGACCAGCAACTGGGCTCGGAGATCGCACCATCCCGAGTCCTGTGTCCATCCCTAGGCCAGCCCCGCCTGCCTGCTGGGCTCCGCACTGCAGCCTCCTGTTCCTCCCCGTCCCTCTCCCTCCGTGGTCCAATCGCCTGCCTGGTCCTGCCAGCCTCTCCTCTGCCCACCCCACCCTCCAGTGTTTCCTAGGTCCGCTGTCCTGCAGAGGGGGGAGAGGGGGTGGGTTCCTCCAGGCCTGAGGGAGAAGACTGCAGACGTGAAACCCCCCTCTCAGGAAGTCCCAGGGTTCTGTGGGAATCCTTCTTGCAAAAGAAACTGAAGAAGATGCGAGGGAGTTTAAAGACAAGACAAGGGCCGCACAGCCAGTAAGGGTGTGGGGGAACCGCCAAACAACCTTATGTGGAACCCTTTCCTCCCTCACATAAATAACATCACAGTCGAAAATACAGGAGCTAGGCCCTGCGCTTGCCATGCCTCCCGAATCACGATATGAGCTTAATAAATCCAAAGTAAGATGAACCATTAAATGAGGTAGCTAATGTTTACATACACACACACACACACACACACACACACACACACACCATCCCACTCTGATGGCTGTGAGTGGCCTCAGATAGGACTGAAACCCAAAAGGTGCTGGGCACTTGTTCAGGACACAGCTTTTCTTTTTCTTTCAGGAGCAGGACCCATGCTTGCCACAGCCCGAGAGACCCTGTCACCCTTAACCTTTAGAGGCTAGAAGGGGATGAACATTCTAGTTCTTCTGCCGACTCTAGGGGTCCCTGGCAAAGCGAGTGTGCCCAAGGGAGTGACCTCTAAACTCCCAGATGATCCGTGGGGGCACGCTGACCCTGAGCCGCCAACTTCCGTCTGCAGCGTCGCTGGATCTTAGGGTCCCACCTCGTGACTCAAGCTCTCGGCTTCCTCCTGGCCATTGCCCTAGCCCAGGGACCAGCGCCCACTCTCTGCATGTCTCATCTCCCCACTCCTCCAGCCCAGCTCCCCGAACACCAAAATGGCCCTTCTGGTGGCATACGTATTTGTCTAGGGAAAAAGAGAATTCTTGCTGGGTGGGAGGGGTGGGGCTAAAGATGGGGGCTCGAGCGGACGGTAAGTCCTGTGCGGTTCTGCTGGTCCCATGCCCGGGCCTCAATTCAGCGTTTCCCCTGCTATGCCCGAACACAGCGCAGGGTCCCAGAGGGCAGAGGGGACCGAAAGAGTTCGATGCAGGTGACTCCCTACCCCGGGCCTGCCTTCCTTCCGTCGCAGGCTCCTTCAGATTCCTTCCCCTTCCCTCTGTCTAGCAGGTGTATGTGGCGGGGAACCAGGGTCGCGGCTTTGGGGATGGAGGACCTTGTTCTGAGGCCAGAATCCTGTTGATACGGGGAAAGGAGGAGTCTCCCACAGGGAGGAGGAGATAAGGACTTGGAAGAAAAGGGTCGGGGCAGGGGAGGCTGGGTCCAACCCTGGGCGGGGCCAGGGTCTGAGCTGAGGAGAGGGCTCCTACCGTTGCAGTACTGCAGCAGCGAGGACGTGTCGTAGAGGCCACAGAAGGCCGGGCCGCGCTCCGCCATTGCCCCGTCGCAGCCACCGCCGGCACCTGCAGCCCCGACTCGGGCCCGGTCCCCCCCCCCCAGGCCCTGCCTCCCGTTGCCATAGCAACGCCCTTCGTTCCAGCATCCCCAGCTCGGCCCACCCAGCATCAGGCGGCCGGCGCTGAGCCTGGCACCGGGGTCATCCCCCAGGATGCGCAGAAAGGGGACCGAGAGAGACCGCCCTGTCAGTCCCCCCACCGAACAGTCTCCAGGTCAGAATTGGCCGCCGTCCGGGTGCCCCTAGGTACTGTCTGGTTCCTCCCACAGCCTGAGTGTATTGGCTCTGCACCCCCTCCTCTCGCAAGAGGAGCCAATGAGAGTCTGTCGCGCAGGCTCCTTCGCCAATAGGGATGCAAACGGGTTTGAAGGGGCAGGGTCTTTCCTGCTTTTCATCCTGAAGCATCGCCCCCCAGCTCAGGAAGGAGGGTGGGATGAAAAAACACACTCCTCTATTCCCGGAAGTCTCCCCTAAATCTTTTATGTGATTTCCCGTAGGTCTCCTCGCACGACCAGAGCCTGACATTGAAACTTCAAATAAGCCAGGTTATCTATCCTCTAACGTGCGCCTGTATCCTAGCGGGGTCCCCATTCCTTGTTTATTAGATCTAGACCCGCCCCCAGGGCCCTTAGCTCCACCCCACCCCCCAGATCTAGAAGCAATTGAAGTTCTATCCCGCCCCTAGAGCAAATAGCCACACCCCTCGAACGTCCAAGGACCAGAACCTTGGACAAGACTCTTCAGTGGGGTTAGCTCCGCCCTCAGAATTTAGAGGCCTCCTCCCCAAATCCATTAGCCCCTCCTTTCCACTTCACCCACAGGAGCCCTTAGCTCCGCCCCTACAGTCCTAATCTCCTAGGAACGTTATCCAGTCCGTATTTTGAAGGAGACCCAGTTGTGAAACCCTGGACCAGCTGGCAGTGTCAGTCAGAGCAGGCTCGGAAACTGGGGGGCTAAGAGGGAAGGAGGGGTACAAACCTGACAATGGATTTAAAGAAGATGGGACCGCCTTTTCCAAGTCATGAATCGGACCACGGGGCTCGTTTTGCTTTGTTTTGCTGTTTTGTGTTTTTGAGCGAGGAGGACATCACTCCGTCGTTCAGACTATCCTGGAACTCATTCTGTAGGTGTCAAGCAGCACCCCCCACCTCCAACCTTGCCTGGTTTTTGCTGCTTTTTTTGAGTCAGGGTCTCATGTGCCCTCTCCCCCGCCCCCCGCGGCCAGTTTTGAACTCCTTATCTTCATTCTCCTGTTTCCACTTCCCAGATTCTGGCGTTACACGCCTGTGCCACCACTCCTGGCTATGTGTTTGTTTGTTTGTTTGTTTGTTTGTTTGTTTGTTTGTTTGTTTTGAAAGATGGGGTCCCACTATGTAACCTTTGCTCTCCTGGAACTTGATATCTGTCGTCCAGATTAGTCTACTCAAGAGCTGCTTCGGCCTCTGCCTCAGGAGTGCAGGAATTAGGGGCAAGCGTCACCACTTGCTAGGTTTTTCGAGACAGTGTTTCTCTCTTGTCCAGTCTGTCATGAAACTCACTAAGTAGCCTAAGCTGCCTCAGACTTGTGGTAATTCTTCTGCCTTGGCCTCTCAAGTGCAGGGATTACAGGGAAACACTGTTAGATTCCCTTCCAGTCTCTGTTTTTGTTTTGGTTTTCAAGCAGGGTCTCATGTACCTGAGGCTGGCCTCGAACTTATTCTGTAGCTGAGAGGATGGCCTCTGATGAGGCTCTGATGTTCCTGCCTCCCAACTCTCCAGTTCAGAGATTACAGGCATATACCGCAAGGTCCAACTTCAGGCAATATTTCTGTTTTCGATTTGTACATTTATTTATCTGTGTGTGTATGCATACAGGAGCACATGAGTTCTTACCATGGGATGGGTGTCGAAGGACAAATTGTGGATTCCTTCCACCATGTAGGCTTCGGGGTCTGCACTCAGGCCAGCAGGCTGGACAGCAGCGCCTCTCCTGGCAGAGCCCAGATGGTGCTTTATGGGTGGGGAGAAGAGAGGCCGGGAAAAGATTTATTTCTGGACACACAGGGAGCTTTTGGGACCAGATTTATTTGGGTTTTGATGCTGTGCCCACCCAATTCTGATTGTGTGAGCCCAAGCCTCAGTTTCTGCATCTGGAAAGTGAGAGTCACGGTTGTACCAACCTCCTTCCCTCACTCAACATGCTTCCTGAGAGTTGGGGATGATGATACACAGCTGTGACTCCAGCACTCTGGGGGAGGATCACAAGTTCAAGACTAGCCTGAGCTACATAGGGATGGCCTCTAAAAACTAAGGGCTGGAGGCATGACTCATGACAACACAGCCTAGAATCCCCCAGTGAGGGGCTGCGGTGTGGCTCAGTGGTACAGTGCCTGCCTGCCTTGCCTAGCATGTTTATTTGATGCCCTGGGTTTGATTCCCAGCACCACACACACACACACACACACACACACACACACACATGTTCTGAGTACTTACTATAAATCAAGCTCTCGTCCTAGGTATTGGATTCTCCACAGTGTTCAAGTTAGAGTTTGCTCTCACATGTCTTGAGTTTCACAAAGGTTGTAACCCTCCCCAACACACACAGTAAATAACAGCTAGCATGTGGCATGCAGTTCCTACATACCCGATACTCACTGATCAATGCTGTTTCACACCTTGAAGAATCAGGCACAGAGCTGGTAAGACAATTCACTGTCCTGGTAAGTTCTAGGATTATAATTAGGGCCGGAGGGTGGAGCTAGCTCATTTAGAGCCCGTGGCACTGAGGACATTCTCTCCAAGACTGACATGAGACACAAATGACAGAAAGGAAGCATTCATGCCCGGAGCAGGTCCTGAGGCAAGGTTTGGCCAGCATGGATGGAGCTGAGGAGAGAGAGAAAAGTCAAGGATGGATACAAGAGCCTGCAGAGATGGCTCAGTGGTTAGCAGCACTTGCTGCTTTCCCAGAGAACCCGAGTCTGACTCCCAGCATCCATTTCAGGTGCCCAGTGCCATAAGAACTTGACACCTTTGGACTTTGGGGGCACATGACATCACATGGCACACACATATAATAACTAAGAATAAAAATAAGTCAGTTGGTGGTGGCACATGCCTTCAAACCCAGCACTTGGGAGGCAGAGGCAGGCAGACCTCGGAGTCTGAGGCCAGCCTGGTCTACAGAGTGAGTTCCAGGACAGCCATACACAAAGAAACCCTGTCTCAAAAATCAGTAACTAAATACTAAACAGATATAAATGTAATAAGAACTTTAAAAAACAATAACAGCAGCTGGGCATGATGGTGCACGCTTTTAATCCCAGCACTTGGGGAGGCAGAGGCAGGCTGATCTCTGTGAATTTGAGGGCAGCCTGGTCTACAGAGCCAGTCCAGGACAGCCAGAACTATACAGAAAAACCCTATCTTGAAAAACCACCCCCCTCAAAAAAAAAAATCCAAAAACAAACAAACAAAACCCACCACCACCAACAAAATAGAATGGAATAGGATTGTACTGTGTTAAGGAATATGGCCCTCTTGGAAGGGTGCCCCAGAGCATTGTGGAAGCCCAGGTGGGTTCCAAGCCAGGTGGGAAGGGGGAAGCAAATCCAGGGCATAAAGGATGAAATAAAACACAGAATTGAGGCGGGTGGGGTGTAGCTCCAGAGCAGGGACCAGACTCTAGGAGGGTCCACGTGAGCGGTGAGCTACGTGGCTTTGGTTTTTCTTGGAACAAATGGCTGGGGTGGGTACCCCTTCCGAGAAGAGGAGAGCAGTTTGGATGGACGTTTGGGTGTGAAGTGTTCTATGTTCTATGTGAAGTGTTCTATGGAAACAGCTAATGGAGTTTATTCTCTTCTGAGTTCTTTGACAGGAAGGGGTCAAGGACCCTGAAGACAAGAGTGGGAGGGGTCGTTGCGCTGGAGGAGGTGAGGTAGATGGAATTATAGAATTTTTTTTTTTTTTTTTTTCCTTTTCCAGGTGAGCAAGGTTTTTCCCACAATCTGGAAATTACGTTTTGAAACTGGCCATTAGGGGCGCTCTTTATCATTGCATAGGAGCCTGGGCCTTCCAGCATCCATGCTTTGTAGGGACCGCCCAGGCTAGTCTAACGCCACTAGGGGGCAGCCAGAGACCCCTGTAGTTGGACTCAGCCACTGGGGTGGGTTGAAGGGAAGCGTGCAGGGGATTTGGAGGTGGAGGGGGTCTGTCTGCGGAGCGCCAGCTGGGAGCCGCTTTTCTGCCCGCCATCCTGGACTCTAGAGCCCCCATCCCACCCAACGCGACATTATGTCAACACAGCCCTGCGATTGCTTTTGGCCTGGACAATATTTGCCTTGGGGATCTGGTTCGGTCGCTGTGGAGACCGGCACCCCCCAGGACCGGAAGAAGCTAAGAGGAGCCAACTATATCTCCTCATTTCCTTCAGATTTTGTCTTTGGGGCAGTTGAAACAGAGTCTGTCCCTCTCTGTCTCCCTCTCCGGTACTGTCATTAACTCAAGTATCCTATCTCTCATCTTCCTGGGTTCTTCACTCTCTGTGGGTCCCTCTTTCTGTGTTTCTCTCGTGCCTGGTCTCATTTCCTTGGGTTGTACTGTCTTTTTAAAACTCACTCAACCCTCAACTTTTTTTTTTGAGACTGGGTCTGGTGTAAGCTGTCTTCCAACTTTCTGTGTAGCCAAAGATGACTGTGAACTCCGACCCTCCTGTCTCCACCCACTTCATGTTGGGATTACAGGCAAACCACATTTGGTTTCTGTGGTGGGGCGGAGCTTCATGCATGCTAGCCAAGCAAGCTATCCACTGAGCCACAAACGTCTCGCAATTCTCGGTATTATTTGTGTGTCTCTCCAGGCCTCTTCTATACGACATCCATCTTTTCCTGACTGTGGATTCCTTCCATGGATCCCGCGAATGTGTGCAGGCTAGTTCCCCCTTCTTTGACTCCCAGGATCTCTGTTGGCTGTGAGCCTGTTTTTCTGGCTCTGGCTTCCTAGCCTCCTCTGTTGGAGGCTGTGCTTCTCTGGCCCCTCATATTAGTGGCCATGTTTCCCTGAGGCTGTCTGTGTCCCTGTTATTATCTCTCTATCTCACCAGCTCTCTTTCCTTTGAGCCTCATATCTCTGTAGTCTTGAATCTTAGGAGCCATCTCTCCCTCCCACCTCTGGCCTCAGGCCCCATGGGGTGTCTCCTCTTCCCATCTCTCTCTGCCTCATTTCTCTTGCACCATCTGCCGGCGCCCCAGGCTCTGGCCTGATCCCCTCCAGCTCTGCTTGGCTGGGCAGCCCCATGGGAGAAGACACAGGCTTTCCAGCTCTCACTTCCAAAGTTGGGGCACTGCCTGGCTACCGCTCGGACCAGAGGGCAGGAGATGAGAGCCAGGAAATCCAGGAACAATGGAGAGACACCCAGAAAGGAGACAGGAAAGGAGGAAGAGACACTAGAAGACAAGAATAGGTCTGGGGTGAGACTCAGTAGTGTAGATCTTGCTTAGTATGTGTGGGATCCTGGGCTCCATTCCTAAGATGCAAAATTAAATAAAGTAAATTAAAAAATAGACAAATGAATTGTGGTAGCTCATGCCTGTAGTCTTAGTACCAGGACAGGGGGGACTGAGGACTGAGGTGATTTTGAGGTCAGCCTGGGCTGTAACTGTGTTGAGGAAGGAAACTGAGAGTAGGAGGAAACTGGAGAGCCCTTGCTTAGAATCCCCCACTGATGGCTGGAGGTGTGGCTCAGTGGTAGAGCCCCTGCCTAGAAAAACCCAGTGAGGGGCTGTGGGTGTGGAATACTGTTAGAGTGCTTGCCTAACATGCATAATGACCAAGGTTTCATTTCAGCAACAAAGTAGTAATAAGAACAACAATGATAGTAGTATAATAAATACAATAAGAAGACAAGCAAAAGGAGACTGACCCAAAAGAAGAAAAAGGCTGATAGGAAAGATCTGAGAAGCTCAATGAGAGAGAGGAAAGAAAGAGAAAAGTTCCTGCGTTAAGACAGAAACACTGTGTGTGGGCTTAGAGAAAAGGAGAGATTTGGTGGGTTTTGTTTGTTGGCTGGTTAGTTTGGTCCTTTTCACAGGATCTCACTGTGTAGCCCTGGCTGGCCTGGAACTTGCTATGCAGACCAGGCTGGCCTTGAACTCACAGCTAACCTCTGCTTCCAGAGGGCTGGGATTTATGTTTCTGTCATGCTCTGCTGGACAGGATGGATTTGGAGGAGAGAGGGAGGGTGAGAGAGCAAGCACAGAAAGAGGAGCTGTGAGAATCAACAGAGAGAAGATGGGCTGGAGGCTGGGAGAGACAGGCTATATTTAGAGACCGGAAGAGCCAAGCTGGAGAAGTAGCCAGAGTGCTGTCAAGGCCTGAGTCTCCTGGGGTGGGTGAAGGCTGGGCTGTGGCACCCCGCAGCCTGGGAGGCTCCAGGCTGCTTCAATTCCTGTCCCTAGAGACTGCCAAGGACCCTAGACAGAGCCAGGAGCCAGTTAGGGACCTTGACTGCAGTCTCCCTTCCTCTGTCTTCCTGCTGTACACGCCTGCCCTGTGTTAATCTAGAGCAGACGACGGCGGCAGGAGGGGGTGTTTATTTATCTGTGTGTGTGCGTGCCTGTGTGGATGAGCCGCTGTGTAGGAGTGGAGGTTAGAGGTCAACCTGTGGGAGCCGGTTCATTCTCTCCTCCTACCGAGTGGGTTCCAGAGATGGAACCGAGGAACTGCGGTGGTCAGCTTTGCTCATTCACTGAGCCATCTTGCAGGCCCCCTTTTAAGATTTTTATTACCATATGTTAGTTATACACATAGGTTCCATTGGGACATTTTCGTATGTATGTATATACATTTGCATGTACATATAACATATTCTGACTGCATTCACCCTGTCTCCCTGTTCACTGCTGTCCTGGTCCTGACTCATCTTCCTTCCACTTGCCTGCTGTTGTGGATTTCATTCTTGTTTTTTTTTTTTTTTTTTTTGGGGGGGGTTCTAGACAGGGTTTCTCTGTGTAGCCTTGCCTGTCCTGGTCTTGCTTTGTAGAGCAGGCTGGCCTTGAAATCACAGAGATCTGCCTGCCTCTCCCTCCAAAAGTGCTGGGATTACAGGTGTGTGCCACTGTGCCTGGCTGGATTTCTTTCTTGTGATTCAGTGAGTTTCTTTTGTGTTGCCCACAGGATCATGGGGGTAAGGGGTGATTGACAGGCACATGGGTACTTTACAAGTGCCTTCACTCTGAAGAAAATGTCTCTCTTGCCTCCAGAAACCTTTAATGGCCTATGGATTCTCAAGAAGGAGGTGGAGCCTTGTGCCTCCTCCAGACCATCTTTCAGGCTCACCCTCTCTCATCTCTCTCTTCCTGTTTCTCCTTCTCCTCTTCTTCCTCTCCCTCTCCCCTCCTTCCCCCCTCCTACATCTTTCCTCTCTCTCTGAAATAGTGTCTCACTATGGAGCCCAGGCTGGCCTCAAACTCAGGATCTTCCTGCCTTTACCTTCCCCAGTGTTGAGAGGGACCTATCTGCACTCATTCCTCCCCGTTTGTAGTGCTATCTGTCCTGGCACCCCCTCTGTAGACCAGGCTGGCCTCAAACACACAGAGATCCACCTGCCTCTGCCTCCTGAATACTGGAGTTGTCAGAGGGGTAGGGAAAGAACTTGAGACCCATAAAAATAAGAAGGGGAGGGAGGCACACCTTTAACTCCAGTATTCAGGAGGCAGAGGCAGGTGGATCTCTGTGTGTTTGAGGCCAGCCTGGTCTACAGAGGGGGTGCCTCCCTCCCCTTCTTATTTTTATGGGTCTCAAGTTCTTTCCCTACCCCTCTGACAACTCCAGTTCCATCTCCTTCTACCCTCTCCAGCCCAGTGACCTTCATGCCCCCTGAAGCACAGCAGGATCTTCCAGTCCCCATGTCTGTGAGGTGCTCTTCAATCTCAGACGCCCTGCATGCTCCACTTCAGGGACAGATACTTTCCCAGGACCCACAGGCGCCAGGAATGTAGAGCAGAGAGCACAGAGGCCCCCAGGAGCTGGGCGGCAAAGACCCTCCCGCCCCCATTCTCTCTGCTCCCTGATTCTGATGTGGACCTCAGGCCACCCCCTGCCCTTCCTGGGGCCTCTGGGCCTCAGCTTTTCCTCTGCAAAATGGGCAGGCTTGCCTCTGCCCCACTTATCATGCAGGCCCTAGGGGAGCGTGTATTGAGGGGAGATGTAGACACTGAGTTCTCATACTGGGCTCCAAGCCTCCCCATCCTACATTCCTTGGACAGATGTTTCCTGCATCTAGGGTGAAGGAAGATCCCGGAAGTAGAGACTGTAAAACACACACACACACACCACACACACACACACACACACCACACACACACACACACACACACACACACCACAGACACACACACACACACACACACACCACACGCGCGCGCGACTGATATACGGGCTCCTGTAACCATTTTAAGACTGAATGTTAATATGTGGCAGTGGAACTCGCAATGTGCGGACAGGTGACTGTGCGACTGGCTGTGGGGCCTGGGAGGGTCATATATGTGACACACTTAGGCTAGGAGTAGTGACAACCGTAGGTGTAAGCTCAGCTTCTGGGAGCTGGAGGCAAGATGATGACGGGTTCAAGGGCCATATAGCATCCTTTCTCAAAAGAACAACAAAAACAAACAAAAGACGAAGAAAAGAAAAGAAAAGAAAAAATGGCAGGGTTGGCTGCTGGGACATTTCAGCAGTCAAAGGTGCCTGCCCTCAAGCCTGGAAACCTAACTTCCATCCCTGGCACTTACACAGAATGACTGTGGTTTGTGAGTATGGATGGGCCAATGGTATGGTTGTGCGGCTACGTGACGCTGAGTGTGCCAATGGGAGTGTGTACGTTTTGGTGCTCCCTGAGGTCTGCGTGTTGTTGGATGCCGTGTAGACTGCAGGAGATGCTGTGCTGTGTGTCCCAGGTGACAGTGTTTTTTAGTGACACCGTGTGTGTTTCAGCTCCGGCTGTGAGAGGGGACGTCCTGGACATTCATTGCTTGGGCTCCCGCTCTGAGTAATCCTTCAGGTGTTCAGTCCTCCGGAGCATGAAGACCAGGGTCTGACGCAACACACGGTATCAGGTGTGGGAATGTGTGCCAGTGACAGCGTCACTGGGAGCCAAATGTGGCTGCACCTGCCCGTGGGATTGAAATCTGAACCTCAGCACTTGAAAAGTTGAGGCAGGAGGACCCAAGGTTAGAGGGTACCTGGGTTATATAGTGAGATTCTGTTTTATTAAAAAACAAAAACATCCCAAGCGTAGTGGTGCACACCTTTAATCCCAGCACTCAGGAGGCAGAGGCAGGTGGATTTCTGTGAGTTTGAGGCCAGATTGGTCTACAGAGTGAGTTCCAGGACAGCCAGGGCTACACAGAAAAATCTTGTGTTGAAAAACCAAAGCAAAGAAAGTAGACAGCATCGGAGGATGCCATCCGAGGTCGTCCTTACACGCATATACATGTACAAGCACACACATATACACACACCAGACAATGACAACAGGAAGGCTATAGGATGCCAGTTGTGTTTGCCGGCCTGTGAGGTGTCCACAGCCCTGGGCTCACAGCCGCACGTCTCTGTAAGCTATGGTGAAGCTGTGGGTGAAAGGCTGGCTATCTCGTGGCCCCAGCTGTAGAGCAGTGGATGAACCTGCTCCTCATGGACTCTCGCTTCTCCTGCCTGGCGTCTGGGATCCTGTGTGGGGCTGTGGGAGAGGCTGGATGTCACAGCGTGTCCTACGGCTTGGAGGGGGAGGCGACCATACTGCGTGACTCGGAGTGGCTGTGATGGACGTGTCTGCTCCCCAGTTCCCACTCTTCCCCAGAGCTCCCCGCTCCGCTCCTGCTCTCTGTTCCGCCCTGGCCCCGCCCCCTCCCAACACCCCAGGCTGCCAGTGCCTGTCACCTCTCCAGAGCTCAGGCAGGCCAGGCAGGGCAGCTGTGGTGGGAGAAGGAGCTTGCCGCGGGACTGGGAGCACAGGTAAGGGACCCCCATCAGGCCCCCTGTCCTGGGCCTATCGCTTCCTTGTCTGTCTCTCTGCCTCTACCTTTGTCTCTTTCTGTCTCTCTGCCCTGTCGTCTCTTTCTCTTCACCTCTCTCCTAGTTTCTAGGTGGGCTTATTTCTACCCACCCCCCAGGTTCTCCGTCTCCCCCTCCCATTCAGTTCTCTCTGTCTGCAAGCCCACATTTTTGTCTCTGTCTCCTCCACCCCACCCCCCTTTGGACTCTGATCTCTTGCTTGTGCCTGATCGACCCGGACACTTTCTGTTTTCATCCCCTGTATCTCTGACTCCGTGTTTTCCTTTTTGTAGCTCTGAGATTCCCTCTTGAAACTCCGCTTTCACATTGTCTGGGGGCAGAGGTGATAGTTGGGATTAGAAACAATTTCAGAGCATTTAACATCCGAAAGTCAGAAATCCGGGGTCTAATATCTCCCTGGTATTTGGGTGCTGGGAGGACGTTGTTCCTCTGACTCTGGGCTTTATGTATACGAAGCCAGGGAAGTTTTAGAAGATTAGTTTCCTATCTAATTAAAAACAAAAAAAACCCAAAAAACTCTGGGCCGAAGGGATGGAAACTCATATGGTCGTTTCAAGTTCCCTTCGAGGCTTGACTGACGGTTTCTATTCCCCCCTCTCCAAGGAGGTCCTAGATTCCCAAGAGACTCTCCGGTCTAGCCTCTGGGTGACACTGACGCTTCTGCCCGTCACAGCTCTAGGGCAACAGGCCCCTCAGCAAACACCCCTCCCTTCCACCTTGGCTGCCTCAGCAACACTTAGGAGGGCCTGGGAATCGCTTAGCTGATCCTCTGGAGGCCGCGCCTACTCCTGCCCCGCCCCGAATCCTCACGCGCGGAGTGGGGGCGTGGCTTCGCGCGCTCCGTGCTGCTGGCAGGTGAGCGTGGACTGAGGCTGAACGAAGCGCCAGCGTTGACTCTGCCCTGGGACCCGCCCCCCCAGCTGCCTCGGGTCTCCATCCCTCTTCAAAGATGCCCCCGCTGCTGCTGCTGCTGCTGCTTCTGTGGCTGTGGGCCCTGCCCCTCCGCAGGGCAGAGGTGAGGATCCAGAGAGGTACAGGCGGTCCCGGGTGGTTTGAAGCCTTCCGCTTAGGGAGAGTTTTACCGCTGTCCTCCGGGACCTTGCATGAGCTGGACGTTTCTCTTCATCCATTTTTCCTCACCCGTCCTTCCGGTGGTGGTGGGGGGGACCACCCATCCCTTTCCTTTGATGCTCTTGAAGAGTTTGCCATCTCCCGTATTAGATCCCCAGCTCCATCTGAGAGGTTTCTCAGCCCCAGGACTCCGGTGTAAAGACGCTGGACAACCCCAGGTCTCCAGGGTGCTCTTGGCCCTTCCCGGTCAAGCTTGCTGCCTAGGAGGGGGCGTCCCTGGGTAGGGGGGGGTCCTCCCTTCCCTCTTCTCTTAGACAGACTCTCAGGAGCAGACGACCAGGGAACTGTACCGGCGCTGGGAACGCTACCGCCGGGAGTGCCAAGAGACCCTGGAGGCCGCAGACCCTCCCTCAGGTGTGACTGGGGGGCTGGCGGCAGAACCGGAAAACCTGGGCGGTTTCCAGGACCCGGGGTGGGGTTTGGTTTGGGTAAACAGTGAGGACCCGGGTCTGATGAACGTAAGAATCCTGGCATGGTGGCGCACGCCTGTAATGCCAGCACTCTGGGAGGCAGAGGCAAGAGGATCTCTGTGAGTTCGAGGCCAGCCTGGTCTACGAAGAGAGTCCAGGACAGCTAGAGCTACAGTTTCGAAAAAGCAAAAACAAAAAGTAAGGAATGTGACAAACCTTTGTCTACGGCCATACCACCCTGAACGTGCCGAATCTCATCTGATCTGGGAAGCTAAACAGGGTCGGGTCTTGTCAGTACTTGGATGGGAGACCGCTTGGGAATACCGGGTGCTGTTGGCTTTAAAGAACAACAAACCAGAATCCTTAAAGAAAGCAGGGAGGTCGGAAGGGTGGTGGGCGGGGCCTGAGCTACATTGGGAATGTTTTCTCTATGAGATTAATAATATGGGGCTGGGATTTACTTTGTGGGAGGAGCCTGGTGTGGGACTTGGAGGCTTGTGGGTGGGGCCTCGAGGTCTGGTGGGAGGAGCTTGTGCCTGTAAGGAGATACAGCAGCATCCCGGAGGTGTGGAAGGAAGAAAAGGCTCTTCAAATCTCTAGGGTGCTTCTGGCCCTTCCCAGCCTAGCTTGCTGCCTGGGAGGGGGCTTCCCTGAGGAGGGCTCCTCCCTTCCCCCTTTTCTGAGACCGAGTCTGAGGGGCGCGCACCCCTGTCCTCCGGCTCAGGCTCCCTTGCCTTCTCCCTCAGGCCTGGCCTGTAACGGGTCCTTTGATATGTACGTCTGCTGGGACTACACGGAAGCCAACACTACGGCTCGAGCGTCCTGCCCCTGGTATCTGCCCTGGTACCGCCACGGTGAGGCTCTCTCCGCACTCACCCAGCCCCCCTGCTTCAGCCCCCCTTGACTGACCCCGCCTGTCAAGCCAGGTGTCACCCTGTGTCTGTGTCCCCCGGGCACTGTCACGTAATTTGCTTCTCCTGTCTTCATTTATGTGTGGAAGTGTGGAAGGAGCTATGGCAGGGGTGTGTCAGAGGTCAACTTACAGGAATCTTTTCATCCTGTTGGGTCCCGAGGATCAAACTGAGGTCTTCTGGCTTGGCTGCCAGTGCCTCTACCTCCTGAGCCAACTTGGGGCCCCAGGCTGGCCTTGACCTCATGGCACTCCTCCAGCCTTGGTCCTCCAAGCCTCAAGATTAGAGCGGTGAACACCTCTTTCTTTGATCCCCACCCCCTTTCTGCTTCAATAGTGTTTGCAGGCTTTGTCTTCCGCCAGTGTGGCAGCGATGGCCAGTGGGGGCCTTGGAGAGACCACACCCAGTGTGAGAATCCGGAGAGGAATGGGGCGTTTCAGGTGAGAAGAGGAGAGGGATTCAAGGGTATCTGGGGAGGGTTCCAACAAAAGATCTCCCAAGTTCCAAGCCCACCCTGACATCGCTTTGTACTGAGTAGAACTCTAGCTTGTAAGTCATTAAAATCCAGCCCAGGCAGGGCAGTAGTGGTGCACACCTTTAATCCCAGCATTTGGGAGGCAAAGGAAGGTGGTTCCTCGTGAGTTCGAGGCCAGCCTGGTCTACAGAGTGAGTTCCAGCCAAAGCTACACAAAGGAGAAAAAAAAAAGTGTGTGTGTGTGTGTGTGTGTGTTTGTGTGTGTGTTAACATACACATCCAGCCTTGGGGTGAAGGGTGGAGTCAGCCTTAATTAAAGAAGTACAAGTAGGCTGGAGAGATGGCTCAGAGCACTGGCTGGCTGTTCTCCAAAAGTCCTGAGTTCAATTCCCAGCAACCACATCGTAGCTCGCAACCATCTATAAATGCGATCTGGTGTCCCCTTCTGGCCTGCAGGCAGAACACTGTATATATAATAAATAAATAAATCTTAAAAAAAAAAAAAAAAGAAGTACAAGTGGAGCTTCTAGGAGAAAACAGGGGTGCTTTGATGCAAAAGAATATTTTTCCCAGGAGAGACTGGGGTGTGAGGAGAGGGGTGCCCTTCTCTGGACCAGCTGAGAGTCTCATCTCGCCTTTCTTGTCCCCACCAGGACCAAAGGCTGATCCTGGAGCGTCTGCAGGTCGTGTATACAGTCGGCTACTCCCTGTCCCTGGCCACTCTGTTGCTAGCCTTGCTCATCTTAAGTTTGTTCAGGTGCGACTCCCCCAGCTCTGTGTGGGGGGGTGAAGACTGGGCCTCAGTTTGTCCACTAAGATGGAAGATGAGGCGGCTCTAGGGCTGGGGCTGGTTAAAGGGACTCTGGGTGACTGAGGACGGCTCTCCAGTGGCATCCAGCCCTGTTGTCTCTCAAATCCCTCAGGCGGTTGCACTGCACTCGTAATTACATTCACATGAACCTGTTCATATCCTTCATGCTGCGAGCAGCCGCCATCCTCACCAGAGACCGGCTGCTGCCTCCACTGGGCCCCTACACTGGGGACCAGACTCCTACCCTGTGGAACCAGGTAGTCCATCTCCTCCTTCCTGGTGGGACCAGTAGGTTTCCCATCTATTTCCATATCTTTCCTCATCACTATGTACTGAGGGCATGGGGACAGGATGGGGAGAAGAAACCCAAAGGGGAATTTGGAAGAAACCAATTTGTTCCCAGAGACTGGGGATGTGAGCAGAGGACTATAATGCGAGGGTCTTGGGATGGATCTCAGCACTCATTGGAGTCCCTGTTGTTGTTGTTGTTGTTGTTGTTGTTCTTCTTCTTCTTCTTCTTCTTCTTCTTCTTCTTCTTCTTCTTCTG
>NW_026593339.1:0-4527 GCF_907164565.1 Psammomys obesus | reverse complement strand
CTTTTAAACGCAGTGTAAGCCCCTCCTCCAGGCTACTTTAATGCTAAAGAAGTAGTGATTACAGGACCCCCTGTCTGGCCTGGTGTTGCACGCCTTTAATCCCAGCACCCAACAGGCAGAGGCAGGGGGGATCTCTGTGTGTGCAAGGCCAGCCTGGTCTGTAAAAACAGTCCCAGCACAGACATGGCGGTTACACAGGAAAATTCCTGTCTGGGTAGTCAAAAGGGTTAGTCCTAGCCAGGCGTGGTGGCACTTTCCCATTTAATCCCAGCGCTTGGAAGGCAGAGGCAGGCGGATCTCTGTGAGTGAAGGGCCAGTCTAATCTTTAAAAGTAGCCTCAGGATTACACAGGAAAAACCCCGCCTCAGAAAAGGTGAGTCCTAGCTGGACGCTGTGGCGCCTAAACATGCCTTTAATCCCAAAAACTAAGGCAGAGGCAGGCAGATCAATGTGAGTTCAAGGGCAGCCTGGTCTATAAAGCGAGTCCAGGACAGCCAAGGCTACACAGAGAAACCCTGTTTTGGAAACAAAAACAAGAAAAGCGAGTTCTTCTGCCTGATATGTTCAAAACTACTAGTGGTGGCCTCCACCCTTAATCCTGCTTTAGGGAGCTGAGGAAGGTGGATCTCTTGAGTTCTAAGCCTCAGTCTACACAGCAAGGTAGTCCATACCCGCAGAAAGAATAAAAGACTACAAATTTCATCTAGAGTCACTCTTGCTCTCCTGAAATATCAGGGATTTTGTTTTGCTTGTGACAGGCTGGAAAGTGACCAGTGAGTGGTGAACTGGGTTTAAATGTTCTAAAATAGACAGGCAGGTTCCCTCCAGCTCCTGGTTAATTACTAATTAAGTTAATTGGAAAGTTTCTCGTTAGTTGTGATGGCATATGCCTTTTCCCCAGCACTTGGGAGGCAGAGGCAAGGGGATCTCTGTGGGTTCCAGCCAAGCCAGAGCTGTAACACAGAGATACCCTGTCTCAGAAAAAGAAAGAAAAGAAAGAAGGAAAGAAAGAAAGAAAGAAAGAAAGAAAGAAAGAAAGAAAGAAAGAAAAGAAAAGAAAGAAAAAAAAGAAAGGTAAAAACAAGTTTCCTTTGCCTGCCTCATCTTACACCTTCGGAGACTATTTCACTTTGCTACTAAATAAGCCTGTTTGTTTTGTTTGTTTGTTTGTTTGTTTGTTTTGTTTTTGTTTTTTATACACACTTAAATACATTGATATTTTATGATATATATTGAAGCATGGAATTTAAGAATTGTGGACAGCTTCAAAGACCACACATTTAAAATCATCTAATTGTTTGCTTGAAGCTTTATGTATGGAAGGCTGACCTCAACTTCAAGAGATCTTCCTGCTTCTACCTCCAAAGTGCTAGGACTAAAAAAAGCACCACTACCCCCACTGCAACTTTTAAAGAAAGAGACACAGGTGGTCTAGGGTGTCCTGATATTGTTGTTGTTGTTTGTTTATGGGTATGCCTGGCTGTGCAGGAACCTGCTGTGTAGATCAGGCTTGCCTTCAGCTCAGATATCTGCCTGCATTGGTCTCCTAGGGTCTGGGATTAAGGTTAGAGGTGTGTGCTACCATTGCCCAGTTTGGCATTTTCCATCCTGACCACAACAGTGCTGGTAATTTCTGGCATGGGCAGCAGGCCCGGATAGAAACATTTCTGAGCATCTAAAAGGAACTATATTTGGGAATGGTGGCTCACACCTGTAATCCCAACACCCAGGATGGAGCAGGAGGACTTTATGGGGGGTGGGGGGAGAGGAATCAATAAATAATAAATTTATAACTTGCTACCTCCCCACCACCAAAATACCTGGATTGAGTTTTGACCCGTCCCGAGAGCTAGTCGAACAGGGTCTACCTGAAAGAGGGCGTAGACATGGGGGGAACAGAGACATGAAGAATGGAGACCAAGACAGGCTTTCTGATCAAGGTCTCAGTTTACTGAATGTGCAAACAACACTTAAAGAGCAAAGGGTACAGCAATTTTTTTTCACAGTAGCAACACATCTGCGCCACCTGGCGAGGCATCCAAGAATTCACTCAAGGTTACACAAAGTTTGCTGTCTGGTTCCCAAGGTTGCAGGGAGCTTGCTGTCTACTTCTCAGGCTCAGAACACCCCACTTGCAGAGACCGCCAAGGACAGTCTCTGAGAAATGAAACTTAGATAAGACCCGCATCTGCCAAGGCCAGGAGGCAGAATTCCAATTACCCAGACTCCTTCAGAGTTGTGTCAAATGTATCAGCACCAGCAACTCTCTTCGGAAAATAGAATGAAGCCCCAAGTTCCTACAGTTTTTTTTTTTTCTTTTCGACAAGTTTCTTACTACGTAGCTGCCGGTGGCTTGGAAGTCAACAGACTGGCTTTGAAGTTGCAGAAATCCTCCTGCCTCTACCTCCCACCCAGCAGAGATCAAAGGAGTGCAGTAACACCAGGATGCCTAGTCATTTTTTACTTTATTCAAGTGGTTTTTCAGTGTAGTTTCCAAAAGACAGGACCTGGGTAACTTCTTTGATATGTAAATTTGAACCTCCCCAGGCTCAGACAACTGAATCTTGTTAAGATGCAAATTCTCAGACACCAAACAGTCTACCGAGACAGTCCAGGCCAGTTTTAAATGCCCAGAAGATACTTACCCCCTGTGTTATAGTTTAAGGTTCACCCACTGCTTCATAGCACCTTGGACCTGTTGCTCTACTCTCAACTCTTTTGTTTGTTTGTTTTGAAGACAGCCTGGGCTCGCTTTGTAGACCAGGCTGGCCTCAAACTCACAGAAATCCACCTGCCTCTGCCTCCCAGAGTGCTGGGATTACAAGTGTGAGCCACCATGCCTGGCTACTCCCAACTCTTGTTACCTGAAGAATCTCTTCGATTCAATGTCTGAGAATTCCATCGGAAAAGTTAGAGAAAAATGAAGAGACCCGGGCGCAGCAGCACATGCCTGCTATCCCAGCACTCAGGGAAGTAAAGAAAGGCGGATCTCTGTGGGTTCGAAGCCAGCCTGGTCTACAAAGCAAATCCAGGACAGCCAAAGCTACACAGAGAAACTCTGCCTTGAAGAGAAAGAGGAAGTAGATGCACAGAAATGGTTTTACAAAATTGTTGAGAACTAGATTTGTCATTGTTATGGGGTCCTCATAGATCCAACATAATTCAAACACTCAGTGGAAGTAATAAAAAATTGATTACAATCGAGCCACTACTGTTGAGCTGAACTGCAAATATGAGCTAGAACAGCACAGAATATTTAAGCTTGCAAACCACAAACATCTGTGCCAAGATAGTGTTACATTTTCCCACCAATCAGAGTAGGAGTTGGTTCCTGGGAACACGAACTTAGTTTGACCCTGCGGACAAGATGGAGACCTTGTCCCTGACATGGCTAGACCCTGTCTCCTTACAACAGAAGCTGTTCAGCTATTGGGAAGTCCCCAGCTCCCCTAGAGTCTGGAACCTTGAACTTAGCTTCCCCCTGTGGTTAAATGGAGTCTGAAAACAAAATGGCAGTACTTAGAACAAGTTTTTTCTGTTTGTTCTCATCAGTTACTTTTAAAAGAAAGGGGGGGGGGTCTTTGTGCTGCACTAGGTGAAAAATGTTTCTGTGCCAGTGATTCAGGAGGAATGTGGGAAATCTTACACACCTGTTCAGAAAAACATAGATACAAAAGAGAAAGGGAGCTGAGGCTTCTAATTTCTACCAGCCTCCTTTCTCCTGGTCCCCATGGGTCCCCACCCTTTTACCTCTCCTCAGTGTCATGACTGGCCACTGTGTCTTCAGTTGGCTACTGACTAACAGTTAAAGAAAAATTAGTTTTTAAAATATTAGCTCTGCAGTCTTGATGTCTGCCTGTACTTCACCACTATTCAGTGATTTAATCCATAGGCTCTAGATCCAGTGGGGAATGCGATGGCCAGAGAAGCCCCATTTTGTCCTGGGCCTCCATCTTAGTATTTAATGACCATTTGCCCTAGACTAGGCAAAATGAGGTCCCAGAAAACAACCCTGAATTTGTGACCTCCACCCAGAAATGCACAGCCATGACCACCTGCTTTATGATAAGGGTTCGACTAACCATTGGTTTTGGCTTCTGTTACTTGCTTATGCTGACACCCAAGGGTCATTTGGGTGTTGACTCTTGGCCTGTTGATGTGGCAGAACAGACCGGCTTTTTGCTTGCTTGTGCAGATACTAAAGGTCTTCCTTTGAAACCCTTCCCTGCACCCCTCCTTCAGAACATACCTGAGACTTGCCATTAAGGAAGGCTGTCACTCTCCATAACAGTTAAAAGCAGACTCAGGTTTGATTCTCCAAACCCACACGGTGGCTCACAACCACCTGTAACTCCAGTGTCAGGCCATCCAACATTGTCTTCTGGCTTCCGTGGGCACCAAGCTTACATGGAGAGCACAGACACATATGCAGTTTATTCATACAGATAAACTAAAAATGGTCTTAAAAAAACTTACATCGTATTTATTTATTTATTTATTTATTTATTTATTTATTTATTTATTTAT
>NW_026593338.1:0-5277 GCF_907164565.1 Psammomys obesus | reverse complement strand
TATTTATTTATTTATTTATTTATTTATTTATTTATTTATTTATTTATAAGGCTGGAGCTATCGGAGATTCACTTGCAACTCCTGGTACCACAGAAAAGAATAAAGACCATGAAAACAAAAGGACCAGCGGGAAGACTGAAATGCAAACACGAGGACCTGAGCTTGATCCTAAGCAACCATGTGCAAAGCCAGCTCTGCTGGTGGACTATAATCCCAGGGCTGGGGAGCTAGAGACAAGTGGACTCCTGGACTTCATTGGCCAGCCAGGGTACTAATTGGTGAGCCCCAGATACCAGGGAACAATCCTGCCTAAAAACCAAAAACAAACAAACAAAAAACTAAGGTGGATAGCGCCTGAAAATAATATCCTAAGTTGGCATAACTTCTCTCTCTCTCTCTCTCTCTCTCTCACACACACACACACACACACACACAAACTAGTAAGCTGCACTTGGTAGCTCATGCCTGTAATCCCTGCAGAGGGGAGGCTGGGGCAGGAGGATCACTTTCAGCTCAATGCCAGCCTGGGCTTTACCGTGAGCCAGGGAGGCTACCAAAATGAGAGCAAAACAATAGCAAATAACAACAACCACAGGAGCATGGCAGTATATAGGAATGAAGATAAAAAGTCTAGAAATGAGAAAGACGTGGGGTCACATACTTGAAATCCCAGCACGGGGGAGATTAACGCAGGGGAACCATCAAGTTCAAGGACTGCCTAGCTACACAGTGAGACTGTCTACAAGAACCATCCAGGTGTGGTGGACACTGTCCTTAATTCCCAGCACTCTGCAGCCAAAGTTATACAGAGTTATGCAGAGGATGGCTGCAGGATAAAAGGAATGTGCTCCGATGACAATAAACAGCCAAGCAAGCGCATTTGGCTCAGACCCTGCTCTGTGTGTGTGTGTGTGTGTGTGTGTGTGTGTGTGTGTGTGTGTGTATTCCTTTCATCTGGTCGTATTGACAGCATCTCCATACAACTGTGGAGAAAGGTCAAGAGAATCCCTGAAGCCTTAGATTTCAGGATGCAGGCAGTCCTGCGTCTAGTCAAAGCCACTTGAAGAAGGCTGACCAGGACCCTCATGGCAGTGTCTGGAGCCAGGCATACTATATGTGGTAACACTGGCTGGCACAGGAAGCACAGAACTCCTGCCCCTCTCTCTGTACCTACGAATAACAAAACACGGTGTCAGACCCGGCAACGTGCTGTAAGGGCCGGACTCTACCTCTAGATGGCGACAGACCCTCGTCTCCTCTTTTCAACCCAGAGAGGCCGATCGGGGACCTGCCTTAAAGGAGCACCCTGGGATAGTGGGGTCTTTTTGGTTTTCTGAAATTCTTTTCTTATCTATTGCATCGACTGCAGTTTCCCCTCCTTCCTCTCCTCCCAGCTCCACTCCCTTTTTTCTTCAGAAGGAAGTCGGGTTAAGATACTTTCATTTCCAGAATTCCAGCCCTCCTCTCTCCCAACCCTTCAGGTTTGGCCGAGTCAGCCTGCCTGCCTGCCTTTCTGAAGTCCGACTCGGGAAGACGTAATCATTTTTCTTCCTCCTTTTTGTGCAGAGGCTGGCAGAGCCTTGGTATGCTGTTAACTTCCCAACTACCGCTTCGGGCTGTCCGACTTTAATGCTTTTCTCCTCGTTGTGCGGGCTGCCTGTCGCCAGGTGGCTAGCCTGTGCCATGGTGCCTCAAGTAGCATTGCTTTTGTTTTGCTCTTTATCTTTTCAACTCCCCCCCTCCTCCCCATGATTTACTCTATCTCTAAGTTTTTGTCCAGTGTTTTTCTGTGTAACAGCCCTGGTTGTAGTGAAACTCACTCTGCAACCCTGGCTGGCCTCGAACTCTGAGATCCTCCTGCTCTGCCTTTCAAAGGTTGGGATTAAAGGCATTTGCCGCCGTCACTGCCTGGTGTCACCTCTCAACTCTAATAAATTATCCTTAGGCTTCTGTCTGTAACCATTCTTAAATTCTTTTATTAAACCAAGAATCTCAGGAGGGGAAGGGTTCTGGTGGTACACTACTTTAATCCCAGCACTCAGGAGGAGAGGCAGGCAAATCTTTTGAGTTTGAGGCTCACCTGGGCTACTGAATGTGTTCCAGGACAGCCAGGGCTACACAGAGACACCCTGTCTTGGGGTGGCTCACACCCATGAGAGGACCTGGTTTCCCAGGTTTCTGCTAACTCTTCTTTCCTGCCTTTTATTTAACTAAATAGAACTTCTAGATAGAGTCAGTGTTACATAAGAGATGACATTAGACTAATTCAGAGTATGGGGAGCTTTACAAAACACCTGGCCTGTTTTCTTTACAGAAGAGGTCCTTCTTTAAAGACCAAATGGAAGGGGCTCCTTCGGATACTAAGCCAAAAAAAAAAAAAAAAAAAAAAAAAAAAAGCAAACCTTCAAACCATGTGGGTGGCATGTCAATAGTGCCAGCATTTGGAGGTGGAGACAAGAGATCAGTTGTTCAAGACCATCCACAGCTGTACAGTGAGTAGGCCAGCCTGGTCTGTATGAGAACCTGATGAAATGGAGCATTCTGGGATCATGCTCAGCGGTAGGGTGCTTGCCCAGTGGGCACAAGACTGGGTTCCATACCCACTATGCAAAAGCAAATTGATTTCAACATCACATGGCTCTAGACTACAGCAGAGCTCCAGGTTGCTTGGGGAAGAGGTTTAAAATATTATCTCTAAGACTAAGGGAGGTATTTGGTACTGAGAGCACACAGGCCAGTCTGACCAAATCCTTCCTGAAGACACTGCCAGAAAAGATTCCAGCAAGGCAGTCTTTGGGGAAACTACAGCAAAATACCAATGCCCAGTGCCCCTATTTAACTGTAGGAATGTTCCTTGAAAGTGAGATCCAAGAGAATCCAACTCCTCATAGTTGTCCTGACCTCCACAGGCCTACCTATCTGCAGACATGACACACACAGCTCCAGGGACAACTTCTATTCTCCTGCCTTGACTGTGTACGTGGGCTGGGTTCCATAGATTGACACACACAAAACTGAAAGAGAACCTCAAAATAGTCCTGCAACTTTAGAAGCCAACATACTTTTGAAAAGTTAAAAAGCCATGTGAATTCGGGGATGAGGAGGCGGTGGTGGAACACACCTTTGATTCCAGCACTTGGGAGGCAGGGGGGGGATGGATCTGTAGGAGTTCAAGGCTAGCTAAGTCTATACAGTGGGTTCCAGGTCAACCAGAGTGAGTAGCGAAAACAGAACACTACAGTTCAGTTGGGTGGTAACCGTGAATGCCATTACACTAACGAGGAAGAGTTAAAGTGACTTGACTCAGTTGACTTCCAGGTGAAATGTAATTTGCAACTAGTTATTCGAGAGAAAGAGCGTGCGCCTCACTACATAGCCCTGGCTATCCTGAAATTCACTATACAGACCAGACTGTATAGGCCAGAGAGCCACTGCCTCTGCTTCCTTGCCAAGGGCTGGGATTAAGGGTGTCCACAATGTACTGGCATATTTGTAGGTGGGCGGGCACACATGTCAAGACGCTCATGTGGAAGGGAATTTGCAGGATTCAGTTTCCTCCAACATAATGGTCTAGCAGCAAGCCCCTTTACCTACAGAGCCGTCTCACCATACCTATTAAACTGCAGACTTACAAGTTAAATACTCACTCCGGGGGAGAGTTTCGAAGGTCGATATGTACCCTCCTCCCATACTTGAGCTTTGTGCATCTCTTCTGCCTGGATGCTCTTCTGCAAGCTTTGCAGTGCCCAGAGCTCAGGCACTATGAGTTACTCAGGCAAATTAACACTTACTATGGTATGGGGGAACGCAATCACAGCATAAAGCTGTTTGGTTGGAAGCCTAGGCTACTACCCGGGGCTTGTATCGTCTCAGGTGGTACCCTCAACCAAAAAGAGGGCGGAGCTAATCTCTATTATCCTGAGTTTAATCCAGACACCTAGCTGGTCTTAGCTGCAGACCCGCCTGACCACAAGGAAAACCTTCTGCCAGCCTAGCAAGTTCCTGGGGGCCTTCTTCCTCCAAACACCTGACACATCCTTCAGGAAGTTAAAGCACATGAATATTGTGCTCTGGTTGTCCTCCTAGTGAGACAAGATCACAGTAAAATGGCACACACTTGCAATTGAGGCATGTTCTCATCAACTGCTCTTTGATTACATAGTGTGAACAAATACACAATCAAGACAAGCATTTTGCAGACCTTGCAGACATAAGACCGCAGTGCAAAACTTGAGAGATAGAAGCAGGATCAAGAGATGGGGACCTTGTCTCAAAAGTAAGCAGGGTGGCTGGCACAGACCTCTAATCCCCCTTGCCTTCCCTGTCCACGGAGTAAGTTAGAGGCAGGGATGCTGAGTAAGATCTGTCAAAAAACAAACAAAACCCTATCAGGTTGCCACAGTATGCCTGGAACCCTGAGCTTGATCCCCAGATCCACCCACCCACCCAAAGGAAACAAGAGCCCAGCAAGATGGTCCAGTGGTTAAAGGGGCCTACCACCAAGTCTGGTGGCCTGACAACACCAGAGTTTGATCCCAGGGCTAGAAAAATTGCAAGTCATTCTGACCTGCCCTCCCGCTGGAGTGTGCATGCTTACACATGTAAATGTTAAACTCCAATCTCTTTTTTTTTTTTTTAAAGATTTTATTTATAAGTGCATAGTGTTCTGCCTGACCTCCAGAAGATGGCACCAGTGTTCATTATTGATGGTTGTGAGCCACCACAGGGTTGCTGCGAATTGAACTCAGGACCTCTGGAAGAGCAGCCACTGCTCTTAACCTCTGAGCCATCTCTCCAGCCCCAGTGGTTCATTTTATTCTGTTCTGTGCATTCATTTATTATCACAAAGTAAGAGAACAAGACTGCCTTTATTATAAATTTCTGCAAACTAGAAAATCCAAAGATCGATTACAATTACCTTCTAAACCAAACTACTGAAAATTCTACTTGCATTCTTGCTTAACCCCAGACTTGAGGCTTTTAAAGCGCACAGAACACTGTTGACTCATTCTTGCGTCTTTGTGTCAAGTTAAACTGAAGTCATTCACATACATTCAAACTTCACACATTCTATATAACTTAAAGGTTAACAGGTTTGGAAAAGATTCCCCAGCACTGGGAAAAATCGAATCTTACAAGAAAAACAAGCTTTCACATCTGCTGCACGGCATTACCAGCAGTGAGAATAGCGTACAAGTTAAATTGCCTCTAATTTTTTCCTATTTTGGCATTCTCAGAAGGGTCCCACCCTTGATACAGGCAGAAAGTGCAGAGACA
>NW_026593337.1:0-3737 GCF_907164565.1 Psammomys obesus | reverse complement strand
TTCTCAGAAGGGTCCCACCCTTGATACAGGCAGAAAGTGCAGAGACATCTGAACGGCTCCTTGTTTTCTTCAGACTGAAATAAATAAATGGATAAATACATAAATCAGTTATTGTAACAGGATGCTGTAACCCAAAGAAACATAAATTCCCACCTCTTCTTTACATACTGGGTTCAGTTACCAGAATCCCTAGAGGTTGAGATCAGATACCCCCCCCCCCCCTTGTCTAAACCAAACAATAGACAGACACCCAACCCAAAGCCATGCATGAGCAATAAAAGGATTTACCCCGTGTCCACTCAGGCTCCTTAGTTTCTTCTCAATCTTCATGAGGAAAACAAGAGCAGAGTTATTCAAAACGACCAAGACAAAGCTAAACCACCTCCTATGGGAGAAGCCATTACTGTCAGCACCGCGGGAGCAAGAGGCAGGAAGACCACCCCAGTTTAAGGCCAGCCTGGTCTACCAATCCCAGCCCTGGAAGAGAATGAGGGGCAGGACTGTGGATTGAACTGGAGGCCAGTTTGTGGTACAGGGAGACTCTCAACAAACAAAAACAAACAAACAAACAAACAAACAAAATCACTGCTTATTTGCATATGGCTCTGGCTGGCCTTGGACTATGGAGCAGAGGACAGCCTTGGAACTTGACTCTCTGGCCTCTCTGAACCTGTACCTACTAAGAGCAGGAATAGCCTTGTCTTAGTCGTCATCCCTGAGAGGCAGGAACTGCTATTAGACCATCAAGCAGCGCTGTCCACAAATGTAACTCACCCGAATGAACCGCTTCATCTTTGCTATAGGGTCTCTCTGCACAGACAATAATGTGCGGACACTTCTCTTGGGAAAGGCACTTTGAACCTCCCTCAAAATCTTCTCACTTCTGTTCTCCACGGGCATGTTGATCATCTGGCGGCGGCGCTGGCGCTGACGCTGGCGGCGCTGGCCTGGCTGCTTGGCACTGGGGTCGAGGCTCAGCTTCTTCATGATCTTTACTAACATTTCTGGCTGTGGGAATTCTGAAACAGAAGGTGAGGTGTATCATTTTCTAAGGCAATACCCCAGAGGAACTAACAGAGAGATATCCCCCTCTTCTCAAGAGAGGGGCCCACCAGAAGTAAATCATGTGCACAGGTCATGGCCACGATAAACCCCAGGCAGATACCCTAGTGTCTGTGTAGAGATCTACTGAGCTGCTTGACCCTGTGCTAGGCCGAAGACAGCATTGCTCCAGAGGCCTAACTGCCTGGAACTCTAGCTCCAGGTGTTCCAAGACCTGCAGACATGAGCAAGAAGAGAGACACACACAGATTCTGCAGCCACAAGCTGGTTGTGCTGCTGGGAAGGTGCCTCAGCTGGAAGGCTTGCCCAGGTGTGGTTTTGGGTTCAGCATCAGCTCGTGAAACTCTAAAAACCAGGTCTTGATTTTTACACCTAAGTCTGAGTGTGGCCTAAACAGTTCATAGCTTCATACTGGACTTTGCAGTAAACAGGGCATTTTGGGAAACCTACCTTGCTCTTTCCCACCTGGGTCATCACACACCAGGGGATTCCTATCTCAGGATGAAAACTTACCACAGCTGTCCCGAATGAAAAGGCATTAACTGACAGCAAGGTTCCAGGAGCTCAAGTCTGTAGTTCCGGCATTTGGGACACAGACAGGATTATTGACAGAATTTGGGTCTAACTGGGCCTAGACTGGGAGTTTTAGTTAGGCCAGTGGGGACAACAGCCTTCAGATTAAAACAAAAGCCACAAAATATAAAAGGCCAAGGAATTATCACAGGGAGCTGAGGAGGCCACATGTAACTGCCAGGTATTAGGGCAGATTCAGGACAGACATCTCCTCTCAGGTGGGATTCTCCAAGACAGAAGGGAGCTAGGAGGGTGGAGGAGAGGGCCCTTCCTGAGCCACCCCACAGCACTGAGGGCCAGGAGGTGGCAAAAACCTGGAGCCTCAGGCCATAAGCTTCATCTGCAGCAGCCAGACCTGCCTCCCACTGAGGACACAGCTCCCCCTGTCCTGGGCTCCTATTTCCCCCTGAAAAGCCATTCACCTGGAATGTAAATTTAGCTGGAAACTGCTGCCAGGAAGTGGGTGAAAAGAAGAAGAAGAAGAAGAAGAAAAAATTCCAGATTTAAGTGAGGTTTAAGATTCCTGTGTAAGCTGGGCATGGTGGCACACGCCTGTGATTCCAGCACTCAGCAGGCAAGAGGCAGGCAGGTCTCTTTGAATTCGAGGCCAGCCTGGTCTACAAAGCAAGTCCAGGATAGCCAAGGCTACACAGAGAAACCCTGTCTTGAATAACCAACCAACCAACCAGCCCTGGTTTAAAATAAAACAGCCAGCTGAAGGAGGCCCACGCCTTTAATCCCAGCACTTGGGAGGCAGAGGCAGGTGGATCTCTTTGAATTCCAGGCGAGCCTGGTCTACAGAGCAAGTTCCAGGGCAGCCAGAGCTATACAGAGAAACCTTGACAGATAAACAGCCTGGCAGCAGCAGCATGGTGTCTGCACACCTTTAATCCTAGCCCTCTGAAGGCACAGGAAGGAGGATCTCCAGATTGAGGCCAGGCTGGGCTACAAAATCGAGTTCCAGGGCATACAGGACGACACAGTGAAACCCTTTTTCTTTTCTTTTCTCTTTCTTTCTTTCTTTCTTTCTTTCTTTCTTTCTTTCTTTCTTTCGTGAAACCCTTTTTCAAACAAACAAGATTTCTGTACTAAAACATAACACAAACAACAAACGGATTAAAAACAAAACAAAACCCTACTGCAGCCGCCTTCGTGTTTAATCCTAGATTTATGAGGCAGTAGTGGAGGCTAGCCACCCCGTTTACATAGCGAGTTCCAGGCCAGAGGCCTCAAAAAACAAATATATGGGTTGGAGAGATGGCTCGGTGGTTATGAGCACTGTCTGTTCTTCCAAAGGTCATGAGTTCAATTCCCAGCAACCACATGGTGGCTCACAACCATTTATAATGTGAACTGCTTCCCTCTTCTGGCAGGTGTAAATGCAGATAGAACACTCATATACATAAAATAAATCTTTAAAAAACCCGAAATACATAAATATTAAAAAAAAAAAAAAAAAAAAAGGAAAAAAGCCTTTGCGGAACCCAATTGCTGATGGCTCAACGCTGTCCCACCAAGCTGTAATCGCACCCTGGTCCCTCAACCTTTCTCAGTATGTCCCCTAACTGGTCCTAGGCCTCAAGCTTCTGCGCCCGAGGACGCCTCAGCCTCACCCCCTTCCGGTACCCACCTTACTCCTTATCTGCACCCACGACCGCGTCTCTTGCGGGTCGCACTGACTACCTACTTGCCCTGTAAAGATGACCTAAGACTCGTGGTCCTTCACCTAGCAAGGGCTGGGCCAGGCTCACAGCACCAGGCGCTGTGTGCCAGCTACCAAGGTGAGAAAGCAGGGCAGCGCCCACTGACTCCTCGGAACCGCAGGAAGAGGGCCGAGGGCCGCCCTACCTGAGTCGTCAGAGGAGTCTTCTGCAGCGTTCGTCTGAGGAGTTTCTGGGTCCGCAGCTGGGCCGAGCGTCTCTGATGGCTCCTCCATGGCGAAGGGCACAGGCCTCAAACACTGTCTCCAAACAAAACCGCTTCTCCTTGGGAGAGACAGAAACCCAAGCCTCACCTAGCAGCGGAGCAGTGAGCAGAAGGCTGAGGTCTGGTTTCCTTTTAAACGCAGTGTAAGCCCCTCCTCCAGGCTACTTTAATGCTAA
>NW_026593336.1:0-9801 GCF_907164565.1 Psammomys obesus | reverse complement strand
CATGGAGGAGACAGGAGCTTCAAAAAGAGACACACAGAGCCAAAAAACCCTGGGCCTTGGGGGCTCTGCAGAGACTGATATCACAACCAAGAACTGTGCATGGAGAGGACCTCAAACCCCTCTCAGATGTAGCCCATAGACTTATTCTCCAAGTGGGTTGCTTAGTAACGGGATCAGGAGTTCTCTCTGACATGAACTCAGTGGCAGGCTCTCTGATCACCTCTGCCTGGGGGTGCGGGTGGGGTACAACCTTGCCAGGCAACAGTGGAAGACAATGCAGCCAATCTTGAGGAGACCTGACAGGTTATGGTCAGATTGAAGGGGAGGAGCTCCTCCTCTATCAGTGGACTAGAGGAGGGTCATAGGTGGAGAAGAGGAAGGGATGGTGGGAATTATAATAAATAATAATTTTAAAAATTGTTTAAATGCTCCAATAATACAAATAACTAAAAAGACTCTTCCAAGTAATGGATGAGCCTCTGTAGCAAAATTCTGACTTATGGACTATCTACAGAAGTAAAACAAGCTTAGGAAAACAAAAATATAAGAGCATTTTTAAAGTTCAACATATTTGTCATTCCTATAGCAGCTTGCTTGTGCCTTTTTTTGGCTTTATTTCTATGGACATTTTATAAAAATACAATTGCACCTTTATACAAAATTAGAATGTTCACTTCTTACTTTGAGCCTTTTGCTGAAAAAAATTTACCTACTGAAAGTGAATAAATAAACAAATAAAGCATATTATTAGAACAGAAAATACAGAAATTTTCCCTTTAGTCAAAGGTTCTAGATTTAGTCCTAGAATTAAATCCTATTTTGTACATGAGGCATTGCTTTCGACAGTCATTTCTAAAATAAAGCATTCCAATCTAATTTGTTTTACTATTTTTCCACTATGTTGATTTAATCTTACAATCAGAATTTTTTAGGAGATTGTTCGTATTCATTGTATACAACTGTTCACCTCTTATTCCTGTCTTACTTTACTTGATTCTGAGTTTTGTCTCCACATTAAAATTCAAAATTTTCTAGAATAATTCCTTGATCTTAAGTCTTGGGAATATTATCTAGTCTTAATTTTACTTTGTTTTTGTTGGTATCCTTCATAGTCAGCTTTTTTCTTTTAAATAAAAACAATGGCATGCCAGCTTTGTAAGTTGCTCACAGTAGAGGTTGTTGTGAGAGATATTGCCTGATCTGGGCACTAGATATAGAAAGAGTAATTGGTGCTGAGTAGAGAGCTTCCTCCATCTTGGAAAACAGATAATACTAGAAGACAATAGATAGTGGCCTGCTGATGGAAAAATGGCATCAAAAACCTTACTAAACTATGGGCATTCTATGAAATATTGTGGACTGACAAGGCAAGATATGTTGACTAGTAAAACAGTAGTAAATGTATCATGTGGGTAAGAAACTACTTTTTATTGAATGGGTGGTCTAGTCAACAAAAAGAAGTTTAGCGCTAATATTTTAAATTCAGTCAATGCCCATGGCTGAGGTCATACACAAGTCCTACTGGGAAAGTCACTGTTGTTTTACTAAATAGACTTGCTGTGCCTATCAAATTACCTTCTAAATTATAGTGTTCATGCTTATAGATAATTGCTGCTCTCAACTTTCATCAAAGAAACTTCTCCATGCAGTGGAAAGCAGTAAAAGCAGTAAAAAATAACTGGTAAAAGTGTTCAGAGTAAGTAACTTTCAAATTCTCAGTCAGACATCTATATCATCTCTCTAAGGCCCAGGGAACACAACCAAAGACAGAGTGTAAAGGAGGTAAGTATAACATGGGTCACTGCACTCTTGAGCTCACAGCAACTGTGATTACCTACACAAGACCTAGTCAAGATTGTACCCATCGATATCTACTCATAAAAAGTTGGGATTGGCCTCTTGGAACTGTACACCTCTCTGAGACATATTTGCACTTTACAATTTATAAAATAGGTACCTAAATACATGACTTTATAAGGATGTTTATTAAAAAAGAAAATATTGTTTTCCACTTACCCAAAATTGCAAAAAAAATAAAAACACATAGAAATTTATATATACAAGTAAATAGTTTAGATGAAGCCAAACGACTTGGGTTAATGCTTCTAAGAAAAGCCACAACCAATCTTATAAAGATGCCAACACCAGGAATGAGAAATCCCTTTCCAGCTGTTGGTTGGGGGAGTCAAAGAAAATCCCAAAAGTATAGGCTATTTCTTTTGCCCTTTGTTGCCTTCCTGAAGATAAAGGTAGGTCACTATTACTGAAAACGACATGTACTTCAGACACAGAATTCAAAAAACTTGAGCTGGACCTGACCTGTATGCCTCTTCCTTGAGTATAGATTTCATAATACCAAAAAGTCTTATGTAAACTGATAAGGGAGAGAAGAAACCAACAGTCCTACTCAGCTGTGAAGTCTACGAACTACAGTAGCTGGCATGGCAAGATATTACTAAAACTGCAGAAAGAGCTGGAGGGTACAGAAGCTCCATAAGAAGAGCAACAGAACCAAGAAATCTGGACCCAAGGATCTTTTCTGACACTGATACTCCAACCAAGGACCATGGATGGAAATAATCTAGAACTCCTGCACAGATGAAGCCCATGGTAGGTCAGTATCCAAGTGGGGTCCCTAGTAAGGGGAAGAGGGACTGTCTCTGACATGAACTCAAAGGCTGGCTCATTGATCACTTCCACGTGAGCAGGAAGCAGCCTTACCAGGCCAAAGAGGAAGACAATGCAGCCAGTCCCTGATGAGACCTGATAGGCTAGGGTTAGATGGAGGGCAAGTAGGAATTCCCTCTCAGTGGACTTGGAGAGGGGCATAGGAGGAGATGAGGGAGGGAAGGTGGGATTGGTAGGGAATGATGGAGGGCACTACAGCTGGGATACAAAGTGAATAAACTGTAATTAATATACAAAAAAAATAAAAGTTTAATTAATAAAAGAATGCTAGTTTAATAGAGAAAAGCAGGAAAATTAGATTATTGAATGTAGTCACATTGGAGAAAGAGGGACAAATGATCCAGCAACTCCCCTAGAATTTTAAAGTGACATTAAGCATTTATCAGAAGCCTTAGGATATGCACTTCTAAGCAGTCTCTTTCATGGTACAGCACTGCCCCAAACTGATCCATTCTTGTCTGTACTTCAGTCTCATTCTGTAAGGTATCTAACAAGTTGTTAGAATTGTGTAAAATTTCTTTCAGGGTGAATGCCAGACCCTGCATGAGAATTGGGTTATGACTGAAGTTACATCTAATTATAGGGTAGATTTGAGCTGAACGGGATAAGATTACAGCTGACAAGATAAATCCTTGTGTTGCAAGGCTTGCACTAGAGAGTTCAGCTGTACTTTTCCTGTAAACAGGGTTAATATTCCTATTTGTGAATTTCCCAGAAATTTAAAGTTTGTTTACATTTGGGAAAGAAGTTTCTGGCAGAAATGAAGATATTCTAAAAATTTCTCCCAATTTTACTATCACTCTATTAAAGCAATAGTTCCTAACAAATGGAAATATTTCCTGAAATGTCATGGTGGAGGATGTAAAATGATCTAGGAAAAGGGTGAGGTGGATTGTATTCATGATCTCCCTGATAGAGATGTCACACAGTTACAACAACTTTTCAAGATGCCTTACAGGATGAGACTGTAGTCCAAAACTGATGTTCCAATGGTGGGTGTGACCAAACTTTAAGCAATACTACTTAGATGTGCATATCCTTGGCTCTCTGTTTAAACTTTAACCTCATTTCAAACTCAGAATACAGATTTTGGAGGGGCACTGGATTTCTTTATTCCTCTTTTCAATGTAGTCACATTGAATACTCTTTCTATGTCAGCCTCCCCCTTTTGATTTGACCCATTTAATTCACTTATTGAGGATGAGTGGCTGTACCTGGCTTGGAGCACAGTATGACACTTAAATTTGTTAAAGTAAGGCCATACTTGAAAACCATATATGACCAAGCTTTAAGCATGGTTCCTATTTGAAAATATGTATACAGAAATTGTGTACTGGGGCTTGTGAGAAAGCTCAGAAGGTTAAAGGTTAAAGGCTCAGGATCCTCATTTTGATCTTTTGATCCTCAGGACCCAGAGTGAAGTGAGAGAAGAGGTTCCCAAGTAAGACCAAAATCTGTTAGTCTTGCTCAAGGGTTCTGTGTATGTCTTATCCTGTGATGTTTCTGATGAAGATTAGTATAAAACTCTTAAGTTTACAGATGATGGTGGAAAAAAGTCTTAAGTAACTGGAATTCTTCCTGCTTAGCTGGCTTCACACAGACTCGTGGATGAGTAATTTCTTTTCCTTCTCATATACCTATAATTTTACAACTTTTTATCAGTCCTCACAACTCTAAAAAGTCTCTATATTGGAGTATGTTATTCATTACAACCTAAATTTGTGTTACCATGTCATGGTTGTACATATTTGGCTCAAACTATTTTTTCCTTCTCAGGTGAGAGCTGTGTTTTGCCTTGCCATCAGGAAAATTATGCAGCACCTAAAGTGATGCAAATGTCTGGTACCAGCATCAGCTAACACAGCCAGAACCTAGCTTCCAGGATAATCTTCTACACAGCTTTGCTTTGATCATCATCAGCTATTTGTTTCTAATTTTATTTTGCACTTATATTGTTGTTTTAGTGGTTTGGAGGATCTGTTTCTACTATTTACAGTCTTTACAATCAAGGCATAATTTATTTTTCCCTCATAATAATATTGAAGCAGAATTAGAATTTATAATGAATACATTTAGGGTCAGAAAAATAGTTCAGCATGAAATTGAGCATGCTACCAAACCTGCTAACCCAAATTTGATCCCCAGGACAAATCTTGTGGAAGAAAAAAACAGGCTCCTGGATTTTTTTTTCTCTGTCCTCTACATGCCTGTACACACACACACACACACACACACACACACACACACACACACAAAATCACAAGTAAACTCTCAGGCACACACACACATTAATTAATTAATGCATTTTTACACTACTCGAAAATGATGGATTTTTAACACAAATTTAAGAATGGACATTAATATAAAGTTACTTATGGCTTGGGAGTACACACTTAAGTATGGATATGAGTTTCTCAAGAGTTGTGCTGAAGAATCTTAGTAGACATGTATATGATTTAAGTGTAAAAATTACAATATTTTAAAGATTATTAAGGTACTTGGGGGAGTTATTTTTATTTTGCTTTTGTTTTTAATTCCTCCTCCTTTCCTACCATTGGTAAATGAAAACATAAGTTTGTTCCTTAGTTGCATTAATTGGGATTATAGGCTGATAAAGATAAAACCACAGGCCACAAGGTGAAGGACTACTAAATCACAGGATGCTAAGGTAATATATTTTAGTTATAAGTTTAACCCAAAATGTTTGTGAGAGGCTCAGAAAGTTACAAGTTTACAGCTGGAAAAAGAGTGAGGTTAAACTCAAAGGACATATAAGCATGCTTCATTGGTATTTAACATTCTTATTTGAAATGTCAGTACTTTTCAAATATAGCCTCTATGTAGCCAATATTCATTACGCATTTCTTTAGTCATGTCAAAATTCAAAATTATTTTCTTTCTTCAAACAGGTGTTTGTATTTTTAATTCTTTTCTTCTAAATTAACTTATCGTAGGCAGATGTGATCCAATATCTATTCTTTTCAGATAAGATACCAATGACAGCTCAAAGTACAGTTTCACCAATCTTCCTTGGGGAACCTACGAGTTTACTGGGCTTACTTACAGAGCATGAGTGAGGGATCAAGGGAAATCCCAAAGGAACAACACAAATCATGAGTAATGACTTCTTTATATGTGCTTAGATAAAGTCCCCTTTCAGGTAACCATCCAATTTCTTATACTCTAGCATCTCCAAAGATCACAAGTAGCTGGGGTGTGGCAGAAATAGATAATGGTTGGAATTGCTGGTGACATTATATAGCTTTCCCCTCCTTCATGTTCTAGAAAAAGAAGTAGCTCCATTTCCATAATCAACCTACCTCAATATTGTTCTGTTCAATCAGTTGTCATGTCTAACTGGCAAAGGTAATTTTCATTTCAAGATCATGTTAAGCCCAGAGGAAAAGCTAAACGTAGTTTCATGTAGTCCTTACCATTAGATATAAAACTCATTAATAGAGCAGGTTGGCCTCAAACTTGCAGTGATCTTTCTATCTCTGCCTCATCTATGATAAATTTGTATATACCATGTACAATGACATTGCCAGATACTTAACTTTTAACCTTCAGGACACTTCAATCAAATTAATGGGTGAGGGGAACCCCTCTACTTCCACTTTCTGTGTCATTCTATCCAGCCTTCTATGTCATTCTGCTTTTCTTACACATCTTTCCCATTGCTCTCTACTTCTTTGCTTTCAGGTACATTTCTTTCACCCTTTCTATGTTATTCATATACAGTAAGGTTATATTAAAAGAAAACAGTGATGTTTGTCTTTCTGGGTTTGATTTAATGATCTCCATTCCAGACCATTTCTTGCAAGTGACTCTGTTCTTTATAGCTGAACTAAACTTCATTTTATGTATATACCACATTTTCATCATGCATAATTAGGCTGATCCATAATCTTGAATATTGTGAATAGTATTGAAATAAATATGCATGTGTAGCTACATCTTTGATAGGTCAACTAAAATTCCTTTGGATAAGTACAAAAAGTGGTATACCTGGATCATAAGGTTGGTCTATATTGTTAGATTTATGAGAAAAAAAATTAAAAACTCAATGGTGTTAATCAGTGAAGTCCCATCACTTTTATAATATTGTAAATTTTTTTTAGTAATTTTACATATGTCATTGCTTGGTATTATAACTGTTTTCGAAGTTTAAGATTTTCTTTTTTTTTTCAGTTTTTTTTTTGTATTTTTTTTTGTATTTTATTTTTTTCTTATCAGTTACATTTTATTAACTCTGTATCCCAGCTGTGTCCCGATCCCTCATTCCCTCCCAGTCCCTCCCTCCCTCCCTCATCTCCACCGTGCCCCTTTCCAAGTCCGATAGGAGGGACCTCCTCCCCATTCATCTGATCCTGTTTTATCAGGTATCTTCAGGACTGGCTGCAAAGCTCTCCTCTGTGGCCTAACAGGACTGCTCCTCCCTTGGGGGGTGGGGAGACCAAAGAGCCAGCCAGTGAGTTCCTGTTAGAAATAGTCCTTGTTCTTTAGGGTCATTGATTGGTTGTACTATTTTGCTTAGTATTTTTGTGAAGAAAGAAAGACAAATGTTATACATCTGCCATTTCCTATCACACATTTTCTGTATCACTGCTTCGTGTAAAATTTCTATATTGTTTTATTAATTACAGTTTATTCACTTTGTATCCCAGCTATAGTCCCTCTCTAGTCCACTACAAATCTCATTGTCACTCCCTTTTCTCCTCCCATGCCCCTCCCAAGTACACTGATAACGGAGGACCTCCTCCCATTCCCTCTAATCCTAGTCTATTAGTTTTCATCAAGTATGGCTGCATTGTCTTCCTCAGTGGCCTGGTAAGGCTGCACACCCTCAGGGGGAGGTCATCAAAAGCAGGCCCCTCAGTTCATGTCAGAGACAGTGCCTGTTCCCATTACTAGGGAACCTTCTTGGACACTGAGCTGCCACAGGCTACATCTATTCAGGGTTTCTAGGTTATCTTCCATGAATAGCTCTTGGCTGGAATATCAGTCTCAGAAAGGACTCTTGTGCCCAGATTTTTTTTTTTTTTTTGCTCTCCTTGTGGAGCTCCTGCCCCTCCATATTTTTTTTCTCTCTCTCTTCCTTAAAAGATTCCCTGAACTCTGCCCAAAGTTCGGCTATGATTCTCAGCCTCTCCTTTGATGCCGTGCAGGGTAGAGTCTTTCAGAGTCCCTGTATGGTAAGTTCCTGTGCTGTTCCCTGTTTTCTCACTTTTCTGATGTCCATCCCATTTGCCTTTCTGAATGAGGATTGAACATCTTACCCAGGGTCCTCCTTATTGATTAGTTTCTTTAGGTGTATAGATTGTAGTATTTTTATTCTATATATTTTTTATTAATTAAAGTTTATTCAATTTTTATCTCCCCTGTAGCTCCCTCCTCCTCTCCCAATCATACCATCCCTTCCCAATGTCCACCCATGCTCCTCCACCAGGCCACTGATAGGGGAGGTCTTTCTCGCCTTCCTTCTGATTCTAGTCTATCCTATATTATATGTCTAATATCCACTTATAAGTGAGTATATACCACCTGTGTCTTTCTGCATCTGGATACCTCACTAAGGATGATCTTTTCTTGTTCCCACCATTTGCTTGCAAATTTCAGGTTTTCATTGTTTTTGATTGCTGAATAACATTCCAGTGTGAAAATGTACCAGAATTTCTGTATCCATTCCTCAAATGAGGGACATCTGCATTCTTTCCAGCTTCTGGCTATTGAAAATAAGGCTGCTATAAACATGGTGGAGCAAATGTCCTTGTTGTATACTTGAGAATTTCCTGGATATATTCCTAGAAATGGTATAGGTAGATCTTGAGCTAGCACTATTCCTAATTGTCTGAGGAAACGCCAAATTGATTTCCCACAAATTAACTTATTTTTTAATTACAATTTATTCTTTGGATCCCAAATGTTGCCCCCACCCTCAGACCCTCCCAATCTCACCCTTATTCCTACTTCTCCTATGCCATTCCCCAGTTGACTGATAAGGGCTGTCCTCCTCCCTTTCCATCCGACCTGACCTGAGCCTATCAGGTTAAATCAAGGCTGGCTTTATCTGCATCATCTTCCTCTGTGGCCTAGTAAGACTACTTCCCCTTCAGTGGAAGATGATCAAATAGCCAGCCACTGAGTTCATGTCAGAGACAGCCCTTGTTCATATTACTAGGGTACCCGCTTGGATAATGAGCTACAATGGGCTACTTCTGAGCAGGGGTTCTAGGTAATCTCCATGAAATGACCTTTGTTGAAATATCAGTGTTACTAAAGACTCCTGTGAACAGATTTTTTTGGTTCTGTTGCTCTGCTTCTGGATCTCCTGTCCCTTTCAGGTCTTACTATCTCCCTCTTCTTTCATAAGATTCTCTACACTCTGCCCAAAGTTTGGTTATGAGCCTCAGCATCTGCTATGATACCTTGCTGGTTAGAGTATTTCAGAGGCCCTCTGTGGTAAGCTCCTGTCCTGTTTCCTGTTTTCTCCTTCTTCCAATGTCCATCCCGTTTTTTGTTCTGAGTGTGGATCTTATTCAGGGACTTCCTTATTGCTTAGCTTCTTTAGGTGTACGTATTTTAGTATATTTATCCTATATTATAATTTTAATATCCACTTAAAAGTGAGTACATGCCATGTGTGACTTTCTGTTTCTATGATACCTCACTCAGGATGATATTTTCTATTTCCCACCATTTGTCTGCAAATTTCATGATTTCTTTGTTTTTAAGTGCTGAGTAGTATTTTATTTTGTAAATGTACCACAATTTCTGTATACATTCCTCCATTGAAGGACATGTGGGTTGTTTTAAGATTCTGGCTATTATGAAAAAAAAAAAGTTGCTATGGACATGTTTGAGCAAATGTCCTTGTTGTATACTTGAACATATTTCGGGTAATGCCTAGGAGTGGCATAACTGGATCTTGAGGTAGCACTATTTTTAAGCTTCACAAAAAGAGCCAGATAGATTTCTAAAGTAGTTGTATAATTTTACATTCCCACCAGCAATGGAGGAGGGTTCCCTCTATCACCATTCTCTCCAGCATGTTCTGTCACTTGAGGTTTTTTTTTTTTTTTTTTTTTTTTTTTTTTTTTTTTTTTTTTTTTT
>NW_026593335.1:0-8372 GCF_907164565.1 Psammomys obesus | reverse complement strand
CGAAGGGACGGGGTGACAGTTTTCAGGGTCTCTAACTTGCACCCCCCCTGGACCTCATGTCACTGCCAGGAGCTGGCTGCCCTGATCTTCTTCGCACACCCCACCATTGAGATAGATCAAAGGATGGTTGTAGTATTCTCCACAGGAGACAACCTTATGAACTGAAGGGATCTGTCCAGCCCTGAACTTGTGGCAGACTGGCAGGAAAATGGCAACAACAATGTCCAACTCATCCCACCAAGAAAATTATGTTCATTTCTTTGTCCCTTGATTCTGAATCTTGCTTGCTTGTGCCAACCAGACATTAGTAAACATTAGAACAATCATTGGTGTTTGGCCTCTCTTCATGCTTCTGGAATCCAGGTACTGTTGTGGTGTATCTGCCAGAGAAGACTATGGGTTTAAGCCAATAGAAATATTAGCCAGACAGCAACTACACTGGGTATTTCTGATCCCCATGTAACCCCAAGCCTTTCTTAGGGTGAGCTTTTAAGCACAAAAACCATATCTTGGGTTGACCTACTTCAGTTAGCCAGCAGTGGGACTACAAAAGCCAAAAAGCCCAAGTGCATTTAAAGACTTTCCCAGAACTATATGGACTTTGATGAATTAGATCTTTGTTTTCATTTTGGCAGGTGGTACTGTCTCCATGCTGGGTTTTATGACCAGAATGGTACTTCCATCATGGTGTCAGTTTTGTTAAGGTTTGGGGGCCTACTGAGGACTAGGGGCTCTGTTACACTACTGTATGAGAACGCTCAGACTATCTTGTCACTCTCTGGAGATTTGTGGCCCAGTTGACATGCCACTCATGAACAAGCAAGGATGTCCATGAGCAAACAGGCCCTTCAAGACCTGGCTGATGATTTTTGAGAGAGAGCAAAGGGGGCAAGCAAAACAACTAAGATTGGTCAAAATTGCCTACTCACTGCATCCCAAGCTTAAGTGGGGGTTTTAAGCAACTACGCCTTGAAGGGTAGTTTGTTACACAGCAACAGAAAACCAAAACAGTTAGCCATTCTCGTCTCTCTGAGAGACTCACCTTCATCTTTAACTGCAGGTTTAGATACCAAAACTCTTCCTGTGTTTGGCTTAAATGGGCTGGATTACATTTAGGAAACACAGAAAGAGGAGGTAGTTTACCACAGTGCTCACTGGCCTTTAGACACCAGCCTATTATAGAAGCAAATCGCTCTGAAGCCGCTGGAAGAAAAAGGTTGAAGAAAAGAAAGGTGACAGGGAAACAAGAAGGAACAGAATCAGACGAGCTCAGTACTAGACCAGTAGCAAACTGGTCATTCTAGGCAAGCACGCATTCTTCCCTTCTGGAATACAAGGGAGATGGACTAAATGTTCTGAAGTTTTGAAGTCTGATTTCACGCTAACTTCTGAAGTATTTAACATAAAAAACCTGCTACTGTTAGTGCCAGAGATTTGGACCTCCTGGGCAATTAGTCTCTGGTACCAGCAAGATGCTGTCAGCCATTAGCTTGCCCCAAGAGAATAACTAATTAGTTACGCTCAGTGGACTTTGTGGCATGGGTCCTTAGGGTGTTCCCTTCCTTTTCCCTAAGCTGAAGGCTGGGGAGCAGTCTTAGATCCTACTGTGGAGAAAAATGGGAGGAGAAATGGGAGGATGATGCCTGAGCTCCATCTTTACCTGATCATCCCCGCTGGGTGCTGTGGTACATGTCCAAGATGTAAAGGGGAACACAAAGACTCCATTACCTGTGGGCGCCTAGTAAGAAAGGCAAAATGGCTCTCTATAGGTAACTCGAAACAGTGGATAAGTGTGCCAGTGCATTAGAAAGTAACTGTGTGTTATAATAAAGCCTATGAAGGACAGAGAAGGACCAGGTGGTTGAGAGGAGCCCAACCAGAGTCAAGACGGTTGGTGAAAACCTCCTTGATGGGGGCTTGCCGTTATGAGAAGGAGCCAGTCATGCAAAGGAGAATGGTAGGGAACTGAGGATACATGGGGAACGCAGACAGTGGCTCCGAGGGAGGACGAGAAGGTCAGTGTGGCTCAGCCTCTGAAGGATGTGAGTAGGCAAGGAGATGGAACCCAGGGCCTGAGCCGAGTGCTCTGTCACTAAGCTATACCTCCAGCCCCAAATGTCCAACTTGTCAAAGGCCTCTCTGAATGCCGATGGAGAGCATATTAGGAGAAGCAGAGTCCAGTGAAAAGACTTGAATACAGGGTCCCTGGTGAAAGCATATGCCAGTCCTGTGGGTGACATGAGGGTAAGGGGAGCAAATCAGCCCCAACGATGCATTGTGTCATTAACTGATAGAATCCCTGTGGCTTCCTCATTCAATTTTAGGTGAAACTATGTGTATCAGCTAAAAAGTCTGAGTTCTCTGCTGTGGGAATTCAAGTCCTTTGGCCCCTTCCCACTATCCCACCTTACAGACCTGATCTGCCTTTTCCAACCATGATTGCAAGTCCTGGACTGTGGGGAAGTAGGGGTGGGCAAGCCGGGGTTGGGAGGGGGAAGGTGTCCTGCCACTAACACTTCCAGCTATACCTTGGGCAAGATGGTAGCACAAAGAAATGTCCTGAGGCTTCTGCATCCTCTCATGCTTGAGAGAGAGGTAGGCTGTGGCCCGGTAGGAGGACTGAGCTGAGTCCACGTCCATTCTCTTCCTGAAGCTCCTAGATTCTCTCCCGCACTGTTTGAAGATATCAGCAATGTTTATAGGAATATCCATTTTGAGGGCACTCAGAAAAAGACCCCAAGAGGCCAAGGTTATCAGCAGTAAAGTCCTCCCAGGAGACTGACCCTCTGGCCCTTCACCCAAGGACACATGTTGGAAGAAGCACCTTTGGGAGAAGGCATCCTTTATGGTCTAAGTGGCTAAGACCTTAGAACAGATTGTCCTGGGGTTCAGGTATGACACAGAACAGAAAGGGACATTGAGAACCTGCATGAAGCAAAGGGGCCTAAGAGTAGAAAGAGCAGCAAACATGGAAGGGACCAAGTGTCAGAAAGCCATTCGCCTGCCTCAGTGTTCTGTGGCATCAGGGGACTGTCCTCACCCCACAGGGGGCTTGTAGCTACACAGAGCTACAGGAATGAGATATCTGTGGGTCCCTCCCACAGCAGGCTTACAGTTTAGTAGATCAGGCAGAGCATGGCCTCCAATAAGATCCTCAGGAAAGAGCCCAGGGTCTCAGGAAACATTGCAGATGTGGGGAGATTGTAAGAGCCAGAAGTAGGGAAGGGGGAAGAGGGAAATGGCTAGGGCAGGGCTGCTGCCCTCAAAGTCATAGTAGCTGGAGCTGCTTGCATGAGGCATGCATAAGATCAAGCCAGTCAGTATGGAGAAAGATGGGGGGAGGGGGGCTCACGGTTCCTTATCCTTGACTTCAGTATTGGTAGTTGATGGGTTTTGAGGGAGGAAAAGTCAGTTGTTTTTTTCAGGGCCCCTGGTAGGTTGACCATGCTGCAATGAATGGGCCCACACCCTGGAGTACATGAGCTGCACAGATTCGACTCAGCATGGTTTTTAACCAGTTTTGTCTTTAAGTTGGAGAGCTGGAGCAATTACTAATGGTTAGGAGTACTGACTGATCTACTGGAGGACTCAGGTTCAATTCTTACTACCCAGACAACAATTCTCAACTGTCTATAACTCTAGTTCCAGGAGATATGATACCCTCTTCTGGCCTTCAGAGGCACCGCACACCTGGTTCACAGACATACATGTAGACAAAACCCCTGAACACACGAAAAAATAATTTGGGTTGTTGGAAGATGAAGGTGGATTGAAGAGGAGTTAGGGGGAGGAAGGAGTAGGGAATCAAAATGGTCTAAATAAATTATATGAAATTCTCAAGGTATTAATAAAAATATTTTTTAGAGGGGCTGGAGAGACAGCTCAGCAGTTAAGAGTACTGGCTGCTCTCCCAGAGGACCTCGATTCAGTTCCCAACATGGCAGCTCATAATTGTAACTCCATTTCCAAGGGACCTGATACCTTCACATAGATATACATACAGGTAAAATACCAAAGCACATAAAATAAAAATAAATTACATATATATGAAAGTCCTGGTTAAAGGGCAATTAGAGAGCTGACATTATGTGGAGAAGTATGGGGATAAGGGACCTTCCAGGGACAGGAGGCTGAGGAGCTATCGGGCACAGGGGCAGGTTCGGGGAGTGTCAGCCTCAGCAGAAGAGATGGCTTAAGTGAGGGAATGATGCATGCATTCAGTCAACCCACAGGCATGCTATGAGGTAGAGCAGGGAGCTCGTCAGATGCAGCCATTCCATTAGGAGGAGAGAAATCACAGGTTCGTCAAGAAATGAAACCAGTGTGTGTTAGGTGGGGTTCTTAGGGAAGTGACGCCAGGTGCAAAGTTAGGAAGCCCTGCCTAAGGAGAGGAAACATAGCGATAAGGAAGAGCCCGCCTCTTAAACAGAACATCCTCAGCAGTGGCTCCAGCACTTGCAGAGGGCCTGAGGCGGGCAAGCGCCAGCAGAGCCCAGCAGGCAGAGAGCGGTGGATGACAGAAGTATGGTGTGAGGAAGGCTTATGGAAGGCCTTGCAGCCCACGATGAGGAAGTTGGATTTCATTTTGAATGGAAGCCCCTGGGAGGATCTCGAGAGAGATGGCATGGTCTTATGTTTCTGTGTGAAAATTCCCTCTGTCTACTGTGGGGAAAATGGGCAGGTAGGAGAGAAAGTGGGAGGCCTGGGGAGAGCCCCCCCCCCCCCGTTCCAGTCCAGAAAAGAGCAGGCCTCCCAGGGATAGCAACTAAACAAGGTATGACAGGTTACAATATATCAAGGCTGGACAAGGCAACCCAGCAGGAGGGTGAAAAACAAAACACAGGGTCCCTTGTAGCACAGGCTAGCCTCAGATGTACTCTGCAGCTGAGGATGCCCCAAGCTTCTGATCCTCCTGCCTCTGCCCCTAGCCTGCTGGGTCTCCAGGCAGGTTCTACCCAACTTGATGCCGTGTGGTGTTCATGGTCAAACCCAGGGCTTCGTGGGCACGAGGGAAGCACCCTGGCTGAGCTGGATTCCCATCCCCTAGTGGGAGCTTCAGTGCTGCCTTTGTCTTGAGGCTTGATCGCTAGCCCCTGGGAGGGTGCCAGGAGCTAGGCAACCATTGCTTCTGTCACGCTGAGCACTGTGGTGCCAGCAGCTGCTTCTGTGTGCGGGGTCATTTGTGTCTTGCTCAGTTGGGCAGAGCCTAGCCTAAAGGCTCACCAGGGCAGCAAGCCCCCCCCCTTCCTTTGCTTCTCTAGTGAGATAGAAACCAAGGTTTTGACAGAGAAGTGAGGTGTGTCAGTATGAGTGGCTTCTTCCCGTTCTTCCCGTTCAGTTCTGCTGTACACAGAGACTGGGAAAAGACAGAGCAGCTACATGCCAAGGACACACAACCAGCACTAGGGGTGTCTGATCACTGCCTTTGGAGGGACAGGGCACAGATGAGTCTTCTCTGTGAACCCAAGGTGGCCTTGTCCCTGTTGTGAGCAGGGATAAGAAAGGCCTGCAGATGGTCTGGGACAGTGGTTCTCCAGGGCCGGAGCCTCTGCAAGAAGAGCCCCCGACAACTCCACTTCACAGCCTGTCGCCTGGCTGCCTGGTTGCCAAGTAGACAAGGCAGGTACAGAAAATTCTCTTGCCACTTCCAGGGCATTTGACGTCACTACAGCCTTTTTTCTCTTCTCTTTCTTTTCTTTCTTTCTCTCTCTCTCTCTCTTTATGAGGCATTTGCAGACATCTCTTTTCTTTCAGAGCATCTCTAAGGCGTTGTGTTGTGTCTTGGATGACAGCAGTGCTGAGGGGGCAGCGGGTGGAAAGAGCTTGCTACCTGCCAAAGGCTGGAAGAGACTTCAGGTGGTCTTATCTGATCAGCATTCGCTTGCTAGAAGTTTAACAAATGAGGATTTTAACACCCGGTAAACAAGCTGCTGAAGACTGGAATCTTCTCCCCTGTGAAGTCGCTAGCCTGAGGTCCACAGCTCGGGTGCCCTGAGAGGGGCTGCAGGCAAGGTGTTTACTCAGCTCCCTCCAGCCCAAATTAAATATTCAAACTCGGTTTGTTCTGGGGTATTGTCAAGACTTGAGCTGTAATTTAATGGAAATGGCATTGTCCCCCAGAATAAAGGTTTCATTAGCCCAGCTCCCAAACTTTCCCCATTATCCTCTGGAGGAAACAATCTGGGGACAGCCTGCCTGTCATAATCCCCCGCTTCAGATTTATGCTGACAAAAGACTCTTAATACCGAAAATGTTCGGAGGGAGGAGAAACACTTCCCAAACAAGAACTCTCTCCCTCCCAGGCCAGGTAACAAAGGGGCCAAGAGGAATTTGGTGGGGCCTCCTGGCCACCTGCTGGTTAAGCCCATGGTCAGTGGATTAACTGCAGCTCTGACTGGGTGTTGAGAAAGCCAGGTTACATGGCAGAGCAAACAAAATTCAGACTGTGCTTTACACATGGTAATCCCAAATTTAATAAGAGTCTCGCCACTGGGAAGCCCTGAGCCCAGAGGTAGCCGAGATGTGGGGCTCTGTTGTTCTCGGCAAGCAATATCGCTGCTGGTTGGCTGGGTAGCCTGGGCACCCATCCCCGGGGTAAGGGAGCATCTGTAGCCCAGGCTAAGAAAATCCTAACTGGCTCCTTAGGTGCAGCTTATTTTCGTCCCTCTAGGCTTGAAGGGCCTTGTTTGGAGACAGACCACACATTTGTGGACACTGAAAGTTCCTGCAGAAGGTGTATGTGGTCAGAGGCCACTTGGCTTCCGTAGCCTGCAGGCTACCCCAGAACCTGCTCCTGTGACCACCAGGCCCCAGGCACGTAGAACTGGAGTTGTAGGCAAGAGCTGTGGGAAGATGTAATATCGGCCATGGTCAAACCAGAGAGAAGGCCTCTGGGGAGGAGCCTGTTTACGTGGGTTGCGTCCTGGGGGCGTCACAAAACACAGCTGAAGGAATATTTTCTCATAGCCAGTGATGCCACTCATCAACTCATTCAACAGGTATTTACCGAATACCTTGCTAGATGTCAGGGCTTGGCCCCAAGTGCTTAGGACATCAAAGGGAGCAGAAATACACCCGATCCTGCCTCACAGGGATTACAGTCTGAGGTAAGTGCTGTGAAAGGAGAGAGCCGTGTTCCACAAGCCCATATGATAGAGGATAAAAGCAAAGGCTTTTCTGCATCCATGATGCTAGAGGGCAGATCTGAAGGACAACTGAGGACAGCCCAGCTGAGGAAGGAGCTGCAAGAGGTGAAGAGGTTTCATGTTATAGAGCACCTCAGGCCCCATGGGGAGGGTTAAGATGGAGTAGTCAAGAAAGCAGCCATCTTTATCCTGTCCCATGGGATGACAGACCTGAAGAGGAGAAACTAAAGAAAACTAAGCCTTGTTTTCTGTATGCCCCTTGTAAGTCACCGTTAAAGATACTGGAAATCTGAATAGCAAACTCCTGAGATAGTGGGTAGATCTCCTGGCTGAAGGGCATCAAGGCACTGAAAGATAAAGCAATTACAGCTAAAATGAGGGAAAATGATGAAACATAGAGTTAAAAAAAATAAACTCATAATGCTAAAGAGAGAAGGTCACCAACTAAGTTATGTCAGCAAGTTTCTAGAATGTGCCAAATGAAGAGGGCTTTAGAAAGGCTAGAACTGAAGGTTCTAAAAGGGATGGAAGCCAACTAGCCCCAGAAGACCTCAGGGCGGTCAAGGAAGTCCATTCAGGGCCAGTGTTTGCACCATTACACAGCAAGACCTGACCAAAGAGGGCATCGTAAAGGGAAGCAAACAATCAGGCTTGGGCATGCAACTCAGTGCTAGAATGCTTGCCTGTCATGTATAAGACCCCAACCTTAGCCCCCAGAAACTCAAAAAAATAATAATAAAGAAAATAAATAAGCAGAAAAAAATGCTTCTTTGGGGACTAAAATTTAGGAGACAGCTCACTTTTAAGTCTTTTGAAGATTCTCAAGGCTTGGCAGAGAATTGGTTAATGCTGACTGGCAGTTTGATGACTCTGGGAAGGCTTGATTGAAGGGAGAAAACCCTCTTCCCGATGGGGTGGCACAGGGATAAAAAGTCTGAAGGAAAAAGTAGTGTTGCTTGCTTGCTTCTTGCTGGTGAATGTATCCATCCAATTGTTGTTAATGCTGCTGATTCTACAAACATCCTTTGATGACATTAAACACGGTTTTCTTCAGCCTTATAACATGAACTGAGGACCATCAACTGTCCAGGAATCCTCCACACTTTCAGCGCTCCATCGGAACTGTGAAGTTAGCCAATTCTGAGTGACTGAGCAGCTGCTCTCAGCTTTGCTACTATGCAGATGTCACAGTTAGCCTACCCAGCGCCCAACAGCTATATACAACCC
>NW_026593334.1:0-4934 GCF_907164565.1 Psammomys obesus | reverse complement strand
TGTGTGTGTGTGTGTGTGTGTGTGTGTGTGTGTGTGTGTGTGTGTGTTGGTGGCTCTAGATAGGAAGGAAATTGTACAACCAAGGACCATGCATAGACTGGACCTAGGACTCCTACACAGATGTAGCAGATGGGAAGCCTGTAGTTCAGGCTTCATGTGGGCTCCCTAGTAAGGGGTTAGGGATAAACCTGTCTCTGAGAGACTCTGTTGCCTGCTTTCTGATAACTTCCCCTGTCAAGGCTGCCTGGCCACAGGGGAAGAGGACATGCTCGGTACTGATTCAACTTGCTGGGCTGGGGTAGGCTGGTAGGGCTCTCCTTACCTGAAGAATAGGGGAAGGGGGATTGGAAGAAAGGAAGGGAAAATGGGACTGGAAGGAGTGGGGCTACAAGAGGGATATAAAGTGAATAAATAAATTAATTAAGAAAAAAAGGAAAGAAAACATAAAGCAAGGAACAAATCAAGGAATACTGAGGGGCCATTGCTTTTCTACCTTATTCTGTTTTTTTTTTTTTTTTTTTCTGGGGTTTCTGATTAGTTCTGTGGCTTGTTGAGTGATCTAACAAATTTCCAGCCCAACAAAGAAGCTTCACATTTCCAATGAACCTGCCATCGAAAGCCAGGTGGGGGCCAGGGAAGGAGCCTCGGGGGTGTTTGTGAATGCTCAATTCTCTAGGGAAACCTTGGGGGTTAATATGGTAGTAATTTTTTTCTGTATGTTTCCTGTTACAAGATGGCTGGACTCAACTTACCCCAAAGGACAGTGGGACTTGGGTCAGAGGAATCAAGGAAGGAGACAGAGGTGGGGTTGAGTATGTGATCTAGTCTAAGTAGGAGCAATGGCTTGAGCTTTGATTATTAATAGGAGCCTAAACCAGGACCAGTCCAGGACGTGTCACTGCACTGGCCCATGTTGCTAGGAGACTGGGTGTTGGAATCAAATGATTCTTTTTGCCAAGGAGTTTCAGGCCCAAGTAGAGCCATGACCCTTAGAGATGGAGCCAACTGTCCATCATTACCCACCTCCTTATGCCTTCAGTCTCTGTTTTCTGTTACTTAGGAACAGAGGTGAAGCCAATCACTGTCAGGGGATGGGAAACAGGCCTTCTCTTACTCTGCTGTGGAGATGTGGTAAATTCTGGTGAGGTGAATTACAATAAAGACCTTAAATAACTGTGTATGCTTTTTCCCAACAACCATGTGTTGCAATAAAATAGCACCTGGGAGTGAATGTACAACAGCATTTGAACTCGGGGAAAACTTAACTGACGGTTAATAAATGAAGTTGAGGGCAGGCCTTGCAACATTACAAAACCATTCAAAATGAAGCTGTAGACTCCTGGCACACGGCACACACAGCCACACGCAGCTTGTTCTTAGACTATGGACAGCGTGTTATCAAAGAATATTTTATTTTATGATTCTTGCATTCGTTTTGCAAATAAACACCATACATATGCATGAAAGCAGTCGGAAAGGACGGGGATCACCAATATTAACAGTCATCCTTCAGCATGGGGAGAGTTGAGGGTAATATTCTCTGGGCTGATTTTTACTTCTGAGGAATAAATGTCTGTTTATGCAAGAAATATTTTAAAAGGGTCCCTTGGGGACAGGTAGGGATGGATCTGCGAGTGACCCACAGATAGATCTGCTGCAGGGAGGTGAGGCCCAATGGGGCTGATTCTCATCGCTGAACATAGGTAGGGCTGACTCACCCAGCTTTCTGATTGGTTGCTGGGAGACACAGTTGAATACTGATGACACGTGGCTCTTGGGGGATGGGTGGGTCCGGTTCAATTCTAAAAAGGCTTCTCAGTACAGTAAGGGTCTCAGAGCCCATCTCATCTTTTTCCGATGGAAAAGAAGATGTTTGCCAAGGCAAGGGCCTCTAAGACCATCTATATTGTTGCCTTTAAGGTGATGAAAAACAGTTTAACTACTTATGGCTATGAATAATTTTAAGCAGAAACTAACAGGTATTAAACCAACTTCTTGCATTCAAAGAGAACATTCACTCTCAGGGACTTTCTTGGCTCTTTTCTTCCCCCATCAAGGAGTAATCAAGCCAGAAGTCCGTAAAATATCCCATTTTTTCATGTGTGAGGATTTGAAAGAGGGTAGAGTGAAGCCATGGAGAAGGAAACTTAAGAGTTCCTTTCCCCCTATTGTAGGTTAGAGGCCCGGCTTTAGGGGAATAACAGACTACAGGCCTCCTTCCTCTCTGAGACTCCAATGTGCTCCAGCCCAAGGATCTGTAGCCAATTGACTTCTTTTATGATTTATTTATTTTTATGTGCATTGATGTTTTGCCTGAATGCATGTCTATGTGAGGGTGGTGGGAATTGACCCTGGGTCCTCTGGAAGAGCAGCCAGAGCTCTTAACCACTGAGCTATCTCTCCAACCCATTCACTGGATCTTTGGTTGTGAGCCTTTCATGGCTGAGCCATTTCTCCAGCCCACTCTCTGGTCACTTGTCAAAGTCCAGCTTTAAGAGGCTCTGGGTAAATATCAAATCCTCTCATAGCAGGCTTTTGAATAAAACCAGTTAACTCCAAATGCATGGCTGGAGAACATGTTTGGCAACTGTTATTCTTTTCTCCCATGGCTCTGTGTGTTTTGTGCCGAGCGTTTATAGATACAGTGCCAGAAAGGGCCAACCTAAAGCATGTGCACTAGAGCAAGAAGACCCATGCAAGCAGTAGGCAAACCTTCAGCACCTGGCTGCTATCCCACCTGAGCTACCCACCCTCCCGACCAGGTGTATACAAGGCAGGAAGGGACCAAAGAAAATGAGCCCAGTGGTTATGGGCCTTTCATGTGTAGTAGCCAATAAGCTCTGTGTTAGGTCCCAAGGAAACCTAGGACAAATGGCTAACTGATAAAACGTCAAAGCAGCCAAAGCAGCCACTGGCCACCAGGCTCTCCCAGCATCTCAAGTACCTGTTACAGAGTCCTGGCTCCTCCCAGCACTTCTCACCGCCCCCTCCACCCACTACCTCCACCCTCTTCCGTAAACCTCCTCAGCCTTCCCCTTGACAGCTTCTCTTTCCAATATAATCCAACCATTTCATCCTACACTCTCATGGCCTCTTGGTTCGTTTTGCCCTCTTGATCTTCTTCTGTCTTCCTTTCTTGGAAGGAATGTTCAGTTTGGATCCTTGGCCATGTTCAGTTTGGATCCTTCCAGATGCCTCTGACTGGTCTCTCCCTCATATCTACAACAAAAATCTTCTCCTCCACCATGGAGCGGTCATTTCCTCATTTTCATTCCCTCTGGAAGCTGTTCTCCCTCCTGTGGAGATAGAACCCAGACAAAGAGCACAGAGCACGACACTTCCCCCAACATTCACCTGGGGACAGCCAGGAGGAGGTCTGTCCTCCCTCTAGACAAGGCAGAAGCAGGGAAGAATGAGCATCTTCTTCTCCCACCTTATGGGGAGTGGAGGCTGGGATTGCTCTTGTGACATAACCTCTTTCGAAATTACCTCAGCTCCAGACTGACCCTGGTCTCCACCATGGAGACTCGTCTGCTCTGGCTGAGAAGCCATGTTGGAAGTTCTTCCTCCTGCCTGTTGATTGGCTCAGCCCACCTCTCCATCTTCCTAGATGGACAGTTCTCTGCCACATAAACTTTTTTTAATAATAGTTTCCTGCCTTCAGCCCACTGTAGCCTCTCTGTGGGAGACTGTTGTCCTTGATTACTATCCTTCTAAGCTTCCTGGAATGCTGATGAGAGACTGAGGCAAACTCAGGCCAAAGAGGAGAAACTGGGTCAGTGGGTTCACAGGTCCCCAGGAGACAGTTCTAACCCCCAAAAGTGACTTTCCTATTTTCTCCTGCAGACAACAAAGCAAAATGGAAGACTGAATAAGGGTCCTGAAGCCAGAGAGTTTCCCCTTATTTCAGAGTATGGCCTTAGTTGTGAAATGACTATAGATACCATACTTTAGGGGTCTAGATCCCTATCAGTGAACTGAATTTTGCCTACCATCCTCCTGGAGAAGGCTTGGAGGACCATGAAATGACCTCCTTTCCTTCCCTTGGCCACCCAGCTGTGGTGGTGGGACCAGGGCACCTGATTTCAGAGAGGTGCATGAAAGCAGATCCAACCAGGTCCTTTTTCATATAGATAAACTCCAAGCACTTAGTAGTGGACATTTAAGACAGAGGCCCTGGAGAATGGAAGCTAGAACAAATGCCAGGCAAAAACTGAAGGGGCGAGGCTGGCCCAGGGAGGCAAACCAAGAAAGCTTGCAAATGCAGTAGGGTAGACTGAGAGAATTGGAAGGAAGGAGGGGAAGGAAGATGGGAAAAGAGGAGGAGAAATATGGTGGATCAATAATAAGATGGAAGGGAGACAGAATAGGTCGGAAAACTTCTCAACTCCCTTTTGTGCTCCTGAGTGCCTGCCTGACTTCCCAAGAGTATTCATTTCCATTTCTGTGAGCAGCTTTCACATTCCTTTGATGATGGTATCTGCCCCTAACCACTGAGTTCTGAATCAGATGTCATCAGCCTTGTGCTAGATGGGTAGTTTGAAAGGGTTGGGATCTGTCACTGGATGAGCAGCAGGAAATGAAACAGGTACTGAGCGACAGGGCCAGGTCCAGGAGCCATGTCTGTATGTAGAAGTATGTAGTACATAGACTACAGATGCCTGGGAGGAGGAGCAATTGTCATCTGAAAGGAGCTGGCAGGAGGTTGGGGGGCAAGAAAGGATAGGAAGAGAGAGAGAGGAGCCAGCCTGGTCAAAGCAGCGTCCTGTTTCTGGTGGTCCTTGGCAGGGACTTCTGGATCCTAGAACCAGATTTTGGGGCCAAGATCTGAGGACTTAGGGTGGGTTGTGGGAGATCTAAGAATTTATTCATAAATGTTTGTACAGAAAAAAAAAAAAACATTTAACAACAACAACAAAACCATCTGTGTGTGT
>NW_026593333.1:0-38506 GCF_907164565.1 Psammomys obesus | reverse complement strand
ATGTTATTGAACTTTTTGTCTTTTTTTTGGGGGGGGGCAGGGGTTGTTTTGTAATTTGATTGTACTGTTTTCCAGTGTGAGCTTCTAGAGGACAATGTCATGTCCAATGTCAAAAGGGTGGATATCCTGGAAATCACTGTAGTAAACCTTATTTTTAAGATATATTCATATATGTGTATATATATTATTTCACACACACATTTTATCATTTTGTTCCACTTAAAGGACCCTGTGTAAGACAACGATGCGTTTTAAAAAACAGAATTTTGAGAAGACTGAGTTCTTTGAAACTAAAAGTACAGTTGGTGAAATAAAACATAAGGATTAAAAACTTGAAATCCTTCAGGACATGGTGGTGTACACTTTTAACCCAAGTACTAGGGAAACAGAGGAAGTCAGACCTTTGGGAGTGCCAGGCCATCCAGGGCTACAGAGTAAGACCTTGTCTCAAAAATAAACTAACAAAATTAAAATCCCGGAAAACATAGCCCAAAAAATAGAAAAAGAGAAAACATGAGAAGCAAATAACTAAAGACATAGCCAATATAGTTAAAGCCAATATTTAACACAAGAGCAATCCTAGAAATAAAGAAAACAAACAAACAGGGTAATTAAAGTAGATAGAATTATCCAAGAAACACAAAGAAAATCTCGAGTGAAACAAAGAATTGCCCTAATATCAGAAGAGCTTTCTGAGCATTTGGCAATGAACAACAAAGACCCTCGAGTACATGCATCCTGGGAAAAGGTCAACATACCAACTGGAAAGGGTGGCTTGTAACAGGGCCTGAAGACAAACAGAGGCTCGCCCGCAGGTGAGCAGGAGGCAATGCGCACCCTATCCGTGCAACTGTGGACAGCGGTCACTCATGAAGGAGCTGCGGGACCCAGGAGACGAGGCGGACTAAAGTCTCATATAATAGCCAACTTTATTCAGCCGTCGGACAGTTTATGCTCCGAGGTTAAGAACGGTCACAAGAGTAAAATGTACAATCACAAGGACAAGCCCCACGTGGCAAAAACATGGTTTTCCATTGAGGCAGATAATCAAATAACAATAGCCAGTTGTGAGGAATTATGTGACGTGAACTCACTCCTATCTGCTACACCTGGGACGAGCACGAAAGCACGTGCCAAGAACAATTCTGTGTTTTGGAGAAACTGAGGTCACAAGTCTTTTGCCTTCTTGGAATTTTCTCACAAGCACTCGGAATTTTCCTCACAGGATTCCATTCTTGGAGCGTGTTCCAACAGCCAATAAGAGGGTTTTCAGGAAGGGAAGTGTTCAAAGAGTTGCACGTTCTTTCCTAGGGAGTCACTTGAGGGTGTACCCTAGCAAAACAAAGATGGTGGGCGGAAGGGTTCTAACTAGGTTCTAAGAGAACAGGAAGGCTCGCGTGACCGGTGGACAGAGCCTGCGTGATGATGCGTCACAACAGAGATTGGTGATGACTCAACCACCGCATACTGGAACAAGTCGCAGAAGAGCTGGAGGAAGAAGGGTTAGCGCAATCCTCCGTAGATTAGATAACACAGCTCATAGGCTGAAAATAAGAATGTAGCAGCAAGTAATGTGATGGGAAATAAAGGTGACCGGAAACTAGGGGAAGAATTGTTTTGTTGCTGTTTGTTTGCTTGTTTGTTTTAAATCCACGATCTGCTAGGTGTGGCATCACATGGTTTTAAAACCAGCAGAATGAAGGGGATCTCTGTGAGTTCCAGGCCAGCCTGGTCTACACAGTTCCAGACCACCCAGGGATACATAGTGAGACCCTGTTTCTGAGTAGATAAATAGCAACAAACCGAGCACTCAGCACTCAGGAGGCAGAGGCAGGCAAATCTTTGTGAGGTTGGCACCAACCTGATCTACATAGCAAGTTCCAGGCCAGTTAGGGATACACGGTAAAACCGGTCTTGAAGAAAGGAAGGAAAGAAAGAAAAAGAGAGAGAGAAGGAAAGAAAGAAAGAAAAGGAAGGAAGGAAGGAGAAAGAAAGAAAAGAAAAAAGAAAGAAAAGAAAGAAAGGAGGGAAGTAGGGAGGGAGGGAAGGAAGGAAGGAAAAAAGAAAAGAAAGGAGAAAGAAGGCTGTCCAAGATTTGAATATAGAGCAAACTAGAAGTGACATAAGACTAAGCAAATGATAAGTGAGTAAAGTGTAATTAATAAAATAAAATTTAAAAAAATTAGATAAAAAAAGAATTAATGATAAGTATAAGTGTTGAAAATCTACCTGACAGTACTGGAAATACTCTATTTTGAGAGGCCTGGAGACCTTGACCCTGAACTTGATTAATAGGGATGTGATCGTAACATTATTAATAGTAGTTTTAAAGTAAAATTACATAATGACAAAAAATAAATAGTTTCCAATTTCAGGAGTCCACTTTCAGGGCTGGGGAAGTAGCTTCATCAGTAGAGGTTTGAGGCTATCCGTGAAGCCCTGGGTTTATTCCCCAGCACTGTAAAACTGAGAACACTAGATTTTCAAGGTCATCCTCAGCTACATAGTGGGTCAGCTTGGGCCTGCATGGATTGCTGTTAGGAAAAGAAAACACTTCGCCTTCACGCAGAGTTTGGAAAAGAAGCATGTGTGAGAACAGAATATATCTTAATCACATAAGAGTACCAGTACAGTGGAAGTGGAAGGAAGTAAAGTTAGAGGGAAGGAAAGGATGTTTGCAACAAAATTCTCTACTTACAATGTGCAGTCTAGAGGCCCCACTGGAAGTCAATGGATCAGTCCTGGGTTGGCTGGCAGATAAAGGTGCCTGCTGCCAAGCCTGACAACCGAGTTTAATCCCTGGCACCACACAGTGGAAGGAAAAAGCCAACTCTCACCTGTTGGGAGAGTTGATCTGGAGCTACTATCTTTTCAAATGTTACTTCCCAAATCATCCCTGATTGGCTAATAAAGTTGCCTATAACCAGGAGTGGGCAAAAAGAGGGAGGTCAATGAGGGTTTGCAGGCTTGTGGGGTCACAGAAGGGAGCAAGGAGGAAGAAAGGGGAAGGTTGCCAGGAGCACATGGCAAGAGCAGCTTGCTCTGAGGACTGGCCTGATGGAGCAGGGACAGCACAAATGGAGCATGTGCAAGTATTTATAGGAATTTTGATGGGAAGCTGACTAGATAGAAGGTTGACATCTGCCCAGGCCTAGTGTTGTTTTAAGGCTTATTATAAATCTAACAAGTTTCTGTGTCTTGTATTTATAAAATAGTGGGTTAAGGAATAACTGCCACTGTAATGATTTCCTGCATTTGATTAATATATACAAAATAATTAATTCTTCTTACACCCACTCTAAATATCTGCTGACCTTCACACAATGATATGACATAGTCCTATGCAAAATAGATAGATAGATGATAGATAGATAGATAGATAGATAGATAGATAGATAGATAGATGGATAGATGGATAGATAGATAGAAATTAAATTACAAAGACTAACCATAGAAAACTGGAATGAATGAATCTTTTTTGGTTTTGGCTTTTGAGACAAAATTTCAAATCTTTTTCCCAGGCTGCCTCAAACTTGTAGCAATTCTCCTGCCTCAGCCTCCCAAAAACTTGGATCACAGATGTAAATAAACTTCCATGCTTACCCTTGGTTGACGTAGGAATCAATCTCTAACTTTGAATTTTTGGAAAGAGGCATATGATTATGTTAATAGCATTCCACATTTCCCAATTCCTCTTAATTCATGGGTTTGTTTTTAAAGATTTGATTTTTAAAATGTCTGGGTATGTGCTTGCAAAATATAAATGTTGAGCACGGAAGTATTTTCATACTCTGAACTCCACTAGTTACCTCTGGAGAAGAGTAATAGTGCTGTAATAGATAAGTCCCTTTGAGACACAATATATATGGTTCCGTGCATCTTCTATTGTAGGGGTGATCCACTGGAGTTGCTAGATTAAATACAGCATTAAATGTAACATTTGAACATAGTTTCCCCCCTAAATCTCACAACACTAGATCCACTGAAAGGTATAGGAGTCAAACAGATCAAAAGAATCCTCTAATCCCTGAGCTAAGAGTGGGAAAGAACTATTCATTCTTCTTAAGTAATATGATCTGATATGTGGCCATATGTGTGCATTACTCCAAAGATCAGAAACACTTCAAATGTGCTCATGTAGGCATCAGTCTCTGACTCTGAATACTTAAGAAAAGGCCTATAATTGTATTGGTATCACTCAGCATTGCCCTCTCTCTCTTAATACATGGGTTGGTTGGTTTGTTATTAAAGGTTTATTTAAGTTTTAAAATGTACATGTCTGTGTGTGTGCCTGTATGGTTGATGTGCACTACATGTGTGCAGGAGTCTGTGGAGGCCAGCAGAGGGAGCCCTGGAACTGGAGCTCTAAGTGGTTGTGAGCCAATCGGTGCGTTCTGGGAACTGCTTCTCCACAAAAAGCAGAGAGTGCTCTTATCTATGGAGCTGTTTCTCCAAAGCCCTCATAGTTTTGTTGCTGTTGTTATTTATTTGTTTTAAGTCAGAGTTTCATTAGAGAGCCTGAGCTGGTCAAGGACTTGCTTGCTAGACCAGCGAAGATTATAGAGATCTTTCTGTTTCTGCTTCCTAGATCACCATAATGGCATGGTGGCTCATGCCTCAATGGAATATACTTTGAGCCGATATTTAAAGACTTGATTTGACAGGATTCCATGTGACAAGCCTGATAGGCATGTACAGATCTTGGGTATTCTAAATATGTGCCAGATGCCTATGGGTACCTGACTCTAGAAACATGGTTTTTTTTTTTGTTGTGGTGGTGTTTTTTTGTTTTTGTTTTGTTTTGTTTGAGGCAAAGTTTCTCTTTGTAGCCCTGGTTGTCCTGAAACCTAATCTGTAGATCAGGCTGGCCTCAAACTCAGAAATATCCACCTGCCTCCTGAGTGCTGGGATTAAAGCCATGCACCACCACGGCCCATCAGGAACATGGAGTTTAGATGAAGGCCAAAGATACAGAGTCTCCACTGAACAGCTAGTAAAGCTATTGCCAAAAACCAGATAATTTTTAAAAATGGTGATGATTGTTTGATGTTTACAGGAACTCCCAGGGGGAGAAGACTAAAGGGAGGGTAGAGTGAGCAATGGAGAGGAGTGGGACTTTTTAAAGGTGTGGAATTTAGAAAAGGAAGAAGGAAAATGTCCAGTGAGTTTTTTAAAGCAGTGGTTCTCAACCTGTGGGTTGGGACCCCTTTGGCAATCCTCGAGCTCCCAAAATTAGTTACATTACAATTCATAACTGTAGCAAAATTATGAAATAGTAACAAAAATAATTTTTGGGTAGCTAGAGAGGTGGCTCAGAGCTTAAGAACACTGGCTGTTCTTCCAAAGGTCCTGAGTTCAATTCCCAGCAACCACATGGTGGCTCATAACCATCTATGATGAGATCTGGTGCCCTCTTCTGGCCTGCAGGCACACATACAGGCAGAAAACTGTATAAATAATAAATAAATAAAATATTTTTATTATGATAATTTATGGTGTGGTCACCCCAACATGAGGAATTTGTATTAAAGGATCACAGCATTGCTTCTAAGTCTTCATACTAAACTCCACCTTTGGGCTGTGATGTAGGTCTGTGGAAGAGCAAGTGCATAGCATAATGAGACCCCAAGTTCAGTCTTCAGCACCAAAACTAATAACTAGACCCCAACAATAGAGCCACTCACTCCTCTACCCCAACTGCCATGTCTGTTTCAAGAGGCATCCCTCTGTGTGGACTGAGTAGGGAACACTGAGTAGGAAACTCAAGCAATTATTAAATGTCTATATCAGTAAATGTCATCATTTCCAAGATGATGAAGCAAGGTTCAAAGATGCTGGGGAGGAAGGCCATTCTTGTTGGGTTGGTGGGGTCTCCCAGGCTGAGGGCTTAAGTTGTCACCTGATTAACAAAAATTGCAAGGTGTCAGCCATGTTTGGATCCTGATTTGAAAAAAAAAAACACCTGTAAAAGCCCATGCAGAAGGCAAATGAGGAAATTAGAGCACTGGCTGGCTACTTGATAGTATTATACAAGTGCCAGTTTTGTTTGGTTTTGACACGGGGTCTTACGAGGTGGCCTGGACTGCGCTGGATTACAGCATGTGCCACCATGACTGGCTGTTGTCAGTTTTTGTAGGTGATAATGGAATTATGATTACATTTTAAAAGTCTTAACTATTCTGAAATATAACTGAAAGGGTATCTGTGGACTTTGTCCCAGTTTGACCCAGTATGGCCTTGGCGGGGAGGAGGGTGGAAAAATGGGAAACATTAAGTTCTTTTCCTTTGGTGTATGAAATTGTGAACAATGAAATCTCTCACTTAATATTCCTTATGTGAGATAACAATCTCCAGGACTCACTTAACGTGTATTGCACTGATGTCAAATAAATCTTTTGATCCCTACACTAAAGCTAAGCATTTTACTGATTAAGAAACAGAACAGAGGTCCATGAAGAACTGCACATAAATAGAGGTCCTGGCCTCCTCTCCCAGGAGTTTATGTATTTTACTTTATACCACCTTTGTTCATTCATTCAGGTTGTGGCCACTGCAACTTTTCATATCTTAAGGGTTGCTGGAGATAGAGGCCAGGACTACCCCCCAGGCTACCCCATTTCTAGTTTCTTAGATGGAAATTTTTTGCCCTAAATCCCAATATCCTTTAGCTGAAAATTTCCTAAAGAAACAAACCACAGGTAATTTATCTATTACTTTGGTTGTCACCACCAAATACCCAAGAGCTCCAGTTCATCACTAGAGACCATTCCAGGAACTGGGTACCCAGTGGTTCAGGCTGATGCGGATCTGCCTTTCTCTTTCAGGCAAGGGGTTTACACTAGGCATGAGAACATGCTTCCCGTGGCCTTTGCTAGGGGTGACAAACCCAGAGCCCGAGTACGCTACAAGTCTGCCACTATCTTTTGGGGGGGAGTTGTTATCCCCATGGGCAGGAAATGCTCCTGGGCCTGGAGTTCTGCACCGGACATGCAGCCTCCATAGTGGCTTCTGTGTCCTCAGCCTCACTCGGCTTGTGAACTTTCCCTACATTGGTGAGGTGTGTCTCTGTCCAGATGGGTTTCCATTTTGGACAACCTCCTGTTCATCAGGCATTTTGGGCGTTCTGCTCAGCATTTTATCATGTGGTGCCCCCTCTTTTTCTCCAGGAGGCTAGAATCATAGCTGAGATCTCTGGGGACAGCCTCAGTGAAGACAATCTCGTTATGGGGTGCTTGCGGGCCCCATGTTCTATCCTGCCCCTATTTCCCTCTCCCCTCATCGCCTACCTCCTTTTGACCCACAAGCTAGCCATGGATTTCCACGCCCCTGCCCTCAGCATTCACAGCCGAAGAGCTTTACTGGTGGACTCTGTTCCTCTACCCCCCGATCCTCCAGCTCCAAGGGGTTGAAGGACTTTGTCTGCTCTAGTACAATCAGTGTTCAAGCCCAGACAGTCTGAGTCCAGAGGGGGCTGAAGGCCTGGAGAAAGAGTAACAGTTATGTATGCATCCACTGGACCATTTTGAGTGTAAGGTAATCCAAGCTCTGATTCCACCTTGCCATGAGATAAACGCACGCTGATGTGATGCACACGGGTACTCCGTGTTCGGCAGCTTTAAAATGTAGTGTGGCAAGAGGCAGACACTCAGGAGCCCAGGGCCAGCCCCCCCCCCCCCGAGTATAAATACAAGCGTTGCTGCCTGCAGCTAATGTAACCAAATGGCCTAGTGCCTCATTTGTACGGTGGACTCGATAACACCAGTACGTACCTCTCAGAGTTATAGTGAGAGATGAAGTGTGTTTCAAGTGTTTAGTGCCAATCTGGTGTGCCATTGCTCTTATTGTTTTTATTAGCGCTAACAATCTTGTCCATCGTGTTGATATGGTAGACTTCCCTAGGCATGCCCACACATTTCAGCACCGTTGTTAATGTGGCCAAGAATTTCATGTTTAGAAATTGAGAGTCATAGCTCGGCAGTGGTGACGCACGCCTTTGATCCCAGCACTTGGGAGACAGAGGCAGGCAGATCTTTGAGTTCGACGCCAGCCTGGTGTACAGAGTGAGTTCCAGGACAGCTAGAGCTACACAAAGAAACCCTGTCTAGAGAAACAAAACAAAACAAAACAAAACAAAAAAAGAAATGGAGAGTGATGGCCTCTCATCTTTTACTTATAAGTTCCCACACACCTTTCAAAATCTACACATATGCACAGTCTTTTTTTTTTTTTTTCCTAATTATTATTACTTCTTTTATTTTTTGAGATCATAGCAGAACCTTGTAACTCTGGGAGATTTCCAATAAAGCTGTGTGTTTGAAGAGCTCTGCAGAGTGATCAGTGCATCTGAACCCTTTGGGGCTACCCCGTGAGACAAACAGGAGAGGTTATCGGTTGCATCCAGAAGAGATGGGGAGGTTTGGATAATACATTCAAGGGCTCACATCATGGGACCCAGATGAAAGATCCTCACTTACAATCTGGAAGAAAAAAAAGAAAAACTGTTTTGCCAGGTTTCAGTGTGAAGCCAAGGCTGGCCCAGAATGCTCGCAGGCTGTTCTTGAACTTGCCATCCTCCTATTCCAGCCCTTCAAGGATGAGATCGCTGGAGTGAGCCGTTACTTTCCCTGCAACCTCTGTAACTTACAAAGTACTTAGCACTTAGTACTTGGGCGGGGGTGGTTATTGCCATACGTCTGAGCATGAACGCCTGTGGAGATTGCTCTGGCATTTTTTTTCCAGTGGCAAAAGGACTCTGGTCTATACCCAAGGACCTGCTGCAGACAGTCTATAACCAGAATGGAACCCTTCTCTGCAGAGCTGTAGCAATCTGGATCACCAGGGCTCGACCAAGAGGCAGAGATCCCCAGGTTCTGTCCCTACCCCGCCCCTTTGTGGTTTGCACAGATCGCTAAACTACCTTGCAGGGAAGTGGTCAGAATTAGGTAGAACCTGGGGGTTGGCCTCAAGGAAGTGATTTCTGTTTTTAATCTCCTCCCTCTACAATGCCAGCGTGGCTGTCTGAGCCAGCTTCTGACTGCTCTTGGACTCCTGGAGGACCTGGAGGGCAGAAAGGCATGGGACAGAGAAGACTTCAGGTGGCTTCTAGTCAGGAGCTACATATTCTCACCTCGGGCACCTGCTGTTTTTAGCGACGAGGCACCCATCCCCATATATCCATCATTTAGCAAATGCCAAGGCTGGTTATTAATTTTTTAAAAAACCTGTTCAGGCTTGTGCTTACAAAAACTACCTTTTCCCCCCCACGGGAATGAGTTTTTAGTTATGTTTTTAAAATTAGTTGGCGCTTGAATTCCATTTCCCATCCAAGCTTCCCTGTTATCTTTAAGGTCACAGAAACACGTAGGCCGCGGACAGTCCAATCCCAGATAGTATTAGGTTCTCGGAATTAAAAGCCCAAGTAGGTAAATAAAGAGAAAATGTCGGGGGATTTTCCCATGCCGAACGCCAAAAGCCGGTCCCCCTGCCTGCACTGAGGGCTAGGCTTCCTCCTTAAGTGGCTCACCGCTTACACTGAGAGGTGACGGCGAGGAAGAGGAGGTAAAAGGCTTTCACCCTATGTCGTCAAGGTCTGTTTCTTCGTTCAGCAACAAGGAAGAATCAGATGCATTCTGGAAGGAGAAGAGGAGGAAAAAAAAAAAAAAGCAACCCCAGCGCTGATTGTCCCTTTAAGCCATTCCAATCACAGGCTCGGCGTTAAAATAATGCTCGCCTACTGCGTTTCCAACCGGGCCATCTACCTTTTTCGCCGGCGGGGTCAAGCCCAGTCAAGCCTGATGAGGCTGCCACCGCCCGGGAGAGCCAGCCACCAGCTCGCTACACCTGTTTATCGCCGGATCCCTTCCCTCCCCTTCCCTTCCCCTCCTCCCCGCTTGAAAAGGAGCATTAATTAAAGCGGTAAACAAGCCGGCTCCCACTCTAAATCAGAGCTGCAGGCAACGGGGAGATAACTTGGGCTCCGGAGAAGAGGGATTTCCAGCTAATTTATGGAACCCACCGTCACTCTCCCTTCGAGCAGCCAGCTCCCCGCTTAACGGGGGAAATTGAAGCAGACAGCCTTTGTCTAAACACTTCTTTTGCCCAGAATATCTTAATTTTTTTTCATTTGGATGTTTAATAAGGTTTGGGGCGCTCCTGTTTTAATTGCCACGGTGCAGGCGTTTGGGTGTTATTGTCTGTAGCTGCCGGGCACGCTTTGCTGGGCGTGGAGGGAAGGACCAGCCTTCCCAGGTTTGGCTCCAACAGCCAGCACCAGACAGAGGACGCTGCTGCCTGGGGACGGGGTACCCCGAAATCGGGGTTGTCCAGAAAGGCTTAGTCCAAAGGCACCACCCTTTGCCTTTCCCCCAGCACTTCTGATCCCCGCAGGCGCCCTGGTTCGCAGTCCTGGCCCGGCGCCTGCTTTCTCTCTCTCCTTGTCCAGCAGCGGCCGGCAGGCACCAGGCCGCGCCTTGGCGAGCCTGCACCCTCCGTCCTAGACCATCTTGGGGTATCCTTGTCCTGCTAGAGTTGGGCCCTGGCTCATTTCCGGCTGCTGCAGCGAGCCACCGCTCTGCCTAATTAATTCTAGAAGCAGGCTCACTGTGGGTCTCTTTCTCAACTGATAGCTGGAATTCCTAAATGTAAGTGGGAATCTACTGAAATTACAGTCTTGAGAGATCATGGGCAAGTTAAACCCTTGTCGTTTCATAGGTAAAACTTCATGAAAAACAAAACAAAAACAAACAACACCCCCCTCCCTCCAAAATGTGTTATCCATATTTCAAGGCAGCCTGCCTTTCCGGGTGCCACATCCAGTAATCATGTTGACAAATTAATGGCAGAGGATTAGTTGTACATTAAAGATTTAAATGATATTATGCAGCACATTGTCATAAAATGATATAAAACAATAGGAAAATAAATGTAAATGAATTCAAGTTACTGACATGTAAAACACCAGACTGACATCTGTACACTTAACGCGGCGATCAGGCGCGGTGGCAGAGCCCTGGACGCTGGCGTCCCTCTGTGAAGACACCCGCAGGGCCGCGCGGTCCGGGCGTGGGAGGTGGGGGGTTTGAGGGGGGCGGCGGGCCGGGCCTCGGGCACCCGGCGTGCCAAGGGTTAAGTGCGCCGATCGCGGCTCTCCCGGCTCCCCTCCCCTGCGTCCTGATTTTCAGGCCCACCGAGCCGCCCGAGAAAGTTTTCAATTCGACGAGGCTGGCGCGTTTCAGGGGCTGAGCTCCTTAGAAAGCTTCGGGGGCCCCCCAAGGGCGGACACGCAAGGGAGGGGCGCCTTGCCCCGTCCTGGACACGCTAATTACAAGGATTCGGTTTCCCGGCTCTGAAGGAATGCATTACCTGCAGCAAAGCAGGCCCGGCCTCTCAGGAAGGCCCCAGAGGAAGCTGAATGCCCCAGTGAATTCCAGCCCCATCCCTAGGTTTATACCCACAACCCCAGCCCACGCTGAGCGACTAATCGCTTGGCCATTGTCAGGGCTGTTGTCCAATCAGCCCCTGAATAGCCAAACTTCACAATGCCGAGTATGAATTAGAGGGGAACAAATGTGGACGCAGACTTTTTTTGCAACAATACCTAACTGAGCCTTTCAGACAGGACAAGGGATGGACAAAAGCTCGACGGAAATTGGAGTAACTTTTGGAGGCCCTTGGAGCTCCCGTCAGTAAGCGTTCGCTCCAGAATGGCGGCCCGGACCTCCTCCACCAGCCTTCCCCACAGCACTTTTTATTTTATTTTTTAATATCTTATTTATTTATTTATTTATTTATTTATTTATTTATTTATTTATTTATCTATCTATTTATTTATTGTGAGGTGGCTCAGTTGTTCGAGAGGTGGGGAAAAATCGTCATAAAAATTGGATATTTTTGTTGTACTTGTCTCAGAAACGGTGGCTCTCTGTTGAAGGAGGCCAAATGGATTTCTCGGTCTCTCTGTCTCTGTCTCTCTCTCTGAATTGTAGATCTGGTCATTATTTAGCCTACGGTAGTAAAGTACTGACAATGTCCCCTCCCTCCTCTGCCCACCCCCAAAGGGACAGAATGGCTTCTTGAGCTATACAAATGTCAGATCTCTGTTTTAAAATTTAGCCTTGTTTACCCAACAAATTGGAATTCATTACTGTGTAAAAGTGGTTCCATTTTCTGATCTTTTTATTCAAAATGTTGAGAGTATCAAAAAGCTCATTTGAAGGTCACAGGTTTATGTATCTATTCTCTTAAGTGTTTTAGAAATTCATATGGAGGACACAAAAGGTGGAAAATGTGAAAACATACTGTTCATTGTTTATCCTAACCTTGCCATGGTTATTAGATAAATGAGTGTGGGGAGGAAAAATGGCATTAAAAGCCATTGGGAACTGGGGCTTTTTTTTTCCCCTGAAGACTGTTAATTTTAGCCCTTGATCTGTAAAGGTCAATTTCTAATTCTTTTTACTGCACAGTTTATATAACTTCTGCATTTCAAGTCTATAAAAAGCTTCTGCAGACTTTTCATAATGTAGGTAGCAATTTATTTCATTATGGTTTGAATTTTTTATGTAAGTCCCATGGACATTTTGATGAAATTGTCAGGCTTAAAAGCTGTGGTGCTTTTCATTGGGGGGTGTGGGGACTTTCCCCCCTCTGATCCATTCTTGCTGGATAATTTAAAATTAGTAAGATTAATCAGTTCAGTGATTTAAAAGAACATACGCTTCGGGCTGAACAAGGTCTGAAGCAAAATCATTTTATTTTATTTTTTTTTATTAGTAAATGATTTAAAAGGTCTTTTCAACTAGTTATCTGAAGCCGATATTTAACTGTTACTTATTCCACTAATTTCTATCTTTTGTTAAAAGAACTTCCCAGCCTAAATCTCCTCGCTCTGTCCCATGCTAATTGCAGCTTACATTATATAAATGGCTTTGTAAAGAAAACTATAACTCCGAGCCTTGAAAGTTGGGTGTTTCTATTTGCTCAAACCTGATGTACTTGTTTGAAGAGGGTCATTGCAGGGAGAGCTGTGTAGCCTGGAAGAATGTCCTGGATAACAAGCTTAAACAGAACCTTTTGTTGTGCCTAGTATTCTCAGGACTCCAAAATGAGGCCTTCTTTTTCTAACTGTGGCCTGAAGTGGTTCATTACTGCTGTTTCCTCGCCAGGCCAGGGCTCAGCCATTCCCGCTACTGAAGCTCTGTAACTTCCTTAAAAAGGAAGAAGGAAAACATGGCCCACAAAGGTCTTGCTAGCACTTCCTATGTGAAATTAGCAGCTTTCTAAAAGGTACAACTCCAATTACCTCACACTGTGGAGGCCAGCACAAACTCAACAATGCGCCCAGCCTAGCAAGTGACATCCTGTCTTTCTAGAGTTACTTCCCTAATTAAGAATGAAGAAGCTCTATTCTGCTGAGTGCATCTATTTACAGTGGCCACAGTGCTTTAACTTGAGCATCCTTCTCAAAGACCAGTGTTAAAAAACACAAGTGCTCTTTTCGCCGAGCAGGCTATGGTGAGGCGACACATTCCTAACGGTTACGCCCTCAGGAAGAAAAAAAAAGTGTAGCCGCTTTGGCAGGATTGTTAACACTTCAGGATTCATTTTCCACAATAACGCTTCTGCCCAGAGAGCTCTGGGAATTACAGTGGACAATGGGGAGGCATTCTTAGGAGGGTCTAATGATGGAATAAAAAGAAAAATATTTATTGCTTTTGACAGTTCCACAAGGGGCAAAAATCCTTGTCGTGGCTAAAGTTTCCCTAGCTGTTGGAAGAAGGCGGCTCACAGGGACTCAAACAGTTCCACTTTCTTTGTTAGGAGGCTGAGGACCAGGGCCAAGCTGGGAAATTAAAGATTAAGTTCATTAAGGTAAGATAATTGTGCGGAGGCATTGTTGTTGATACAGGTGGAGCGATGGGGGCTGGGGTAGGAAACCCATTTACATGTAGGGACGACCCATTAAACAGGCTTAACAGACGTGCAACGCAAGTATGTTTATTATTTGCTTGATGGCTGACCTATGCTTTCTTTCACTGTTTCATTAGTCAACAGATCCCCAAAGGAGGGCCAGGACTCCCTGCGGGGAACCAGGTGGAAAAGAGAGCAAAGCCGGCTCCAGAAAGCAAAGAGGCGGTCCTGGGGGCCAGAGGACAGTCTTCCTTTTCCAGCGCCTTGTTCCTACATCTGAGTTCCTTCTATGTCCACCTTAGAGGACTGGCCAGCTCCCGCCAGGCAGAGGGGACAGTGCTCTCCCCGGCGAGGTGCCTCTGGACGTTTCTGGACGCTGATAGGAAACATTAGTGCGGAAGGCCAGGGGCTCCCCTTTTTAGAGAGAGCGTGGCGCTGGCTGCTCAGTAGACCCTGTGCCTGAGTCTTCAAGCAAGGAGCTTTCCTTCCCCAGAGACACTACCCTCCCGAGAAACTGCCCTTCCAGAAAACCTGGGCTGCCTACGTTTCAGTTTGTTCTGAGAAAAACAAACAAAATACACACCCGTCCCCCCATTCGACCTACAAATCCACCCACTGTGGGTCCTTATTGTAAATTGTAATTGTCTTTGTTGGGAAAGAGCCCCTCCCTGCTCCACCCTAACTTGGAGATCCCTAAGTGCCGAGAACTTGGAAAAAAAACGTATGATGGAATTCTGGGGTGCACGGGGGATTCTGGGTTGCATAGGGAACTTATGGGGCACGTGGAGGTCACCTTTGCAATCTCACTGAAACTAGAAGGTGAATGCTAATACCTAAACTGTGGCCCAGTGGCTAAGACTGTCTGGGCGGTCCTCAGGCACAGCATTTCCTTGTCAGCTGCGCCCACAGGCCCCGGTGTCCTAAGCGGGAGCAAAAAGAAGGGCGCTGCAGGGTGTGTGGTTGTCATCTCTGGTGTCCCCCTTATTTTGCTGTTGTTTATACCGATAAAGGGTGACACTCAAGAGTTGGAGGTGCCTTTAATAGCAGATATCCTGGATGTGGGGGGGACCTTGTTTGTGAGATAGGGTCATATGTTACACAAAAACTCCTACCTTTCTGTCCCCTTCTGCACTCCTCCTAGCTCCCTTTTGAGAAAAATAAACGCTGTCATGATTTGGATAAATAGAATCCTTTTTGAAATCACCCAGTCATGGGGAGACATTCTGAGATCCAAGGATTTAGTTATAATACCCTGAAGAAAGCTAGCAAGCAAGCAAACAACAACAGTGTTAGAGAGATTTTAAAATACACAAGGAGAGATACGGCCCCACAGTGAGATGATTCTTCAGAGCTAAGAGTGACCATGTTTGATTTATTCAGGTTGAATTCCCCTCAATCTTCCTCCCCCTGTTGTCTTTTGAAGGAAAGGTTACATAAGATTGTTGATTTCCTTTAGCTTGCCGGGCGTCTAAACTGTAATAGAGGGACCTTTGGTTGTTTTCTTAGATTACATCAGAGAACTTTGTGAATAAAACATTTTCAGTGTAATGCGTCTATCGGTTTGAACAGAACTTGAAGTAATTCTGAAGCAACAGTTACCAAACTTGTGTGTCTCTCCTAGTCTGCTTATGTGAGGACTTCTCCTTATTTATTTCCGCCCAGTGTCCTTTGTCTTGGAGACTCTTGAATAGACTGCTTTCAAAAGTTATCAGAGACCGGTCTGATAAATCAGAGGAGAAATTAGGAACATCTGAGTTACTTTCTAAGGTGGGTTAATGAAGAGCAGAGGATTTGCATTTTCATTTAAAGACCTAATGAGCAAGTAAAACAGAGGGGGAGGTCGGACTTTTCCTTAGCCATCGAATTGGGATTTTTATCAGAAAGCAGAAAGGAAAGTTTGATACTGACCAACTTCCAAGCTGCAGCTTCCTCAGAATGTTTTAACTTTGTGAGAGAACGGTTGGGCAATCACTGGTCTTTTACAGTTTAGAATATCTCTTGCTTGGAAGCCGTGCTCAGTGCTCACAGACTGGCCATCTCGATGAAAAACTAACTAAAGGGCTGTCGGTAATCAGAAAAGAAAATAATGCCTGTAAACTGAAGAAATTACATTTGTATTTTCAATGCTGCTTAATGAAGAGGATTTTCTTTATTGCTTAAAAAAAAAAAAGCATTGTCATAAAAGGAGAACCTTGCTTTGGAAATTCTAAGAATGGGGCCCTTAGAAACACCTTGGATTTTAAACTCTGATTACAGGATGGAAGTGGAGGATGGGATTGCTGACTACCGCCACTAAGCATTTCTCGAGGGGGAAATAGATTACACCTTCACTGAGACTGAACTCCATCCTTGCCCCAGTCCCAACAGGGGACAGCAGGAGCAACAGGGGACCCAACAAGGAGCAGCAGGCAGAGCTGCATATGCTTCTCTATATGCCCCGAGGACTATAAATATTTCCAGATATTGCCTCGTGATTCTGTTGCAACTTTTAATTAAAAGAAACTTTCTACTCATAAAAATATTTTTTTACTCTTGTGTTTTATGGTTGATATGTAAATGTAAGAATGTATCATACTGAATTTTAGGGACAGGTTGCTATTCTGTTTTTTTTTTTTTTTTTAATTGAAGCAAATTTACATGGTGTAGAATTAACTATTTTCAAGTATATAATTCAGCTGTGTTTATATATGCACAGCACTGCATGTACTTTACTTTTTAGTAAGAATTTCTCTCATTTTCAGAATCACACATAGGTCTTTGTAAGGAAAAAAAAATATAGATATTCACTCAACAAACATTTGCTCAGAGTGGCATGAAAGCTAAATCCTGTTGGGAATTTAAAAAATAAAAAAATAGACTGTAAAGCTCTCCAGAAAAAAAATAAACAAAATAAAACTTTTTTTTTCATTGAGATGTAAAACATGTACTAAATAAAGGCATCAAACAACTTTAGTCAGGGAAGATTTCTTGATTTTTATCTGTAAACATCATTCAGCCTCACAGAGTTTTAGCATCCTGAAACATCATAGTATTGCTAAATATTTCTCAGCAACAATAGCAGTATAATTAGACTACAAAGGGCTCAGAATATTTACTGGGCTAGTTTTCTCAGGGTGATTTTATTTCCTCTGATGTGTTCCAAAGTTTTCAAAACTTACAGACTCTGAGTTGAACTTGGTTCAACATACTTTCTTTGGTGGCCCTTTACTGTATTTGGGTGGGTGTCCTATTTCACTGTGAATTTTTCTGTATTGCTTTCCTGAACTTTTTAGCTTATGTGACTATAACAGACAGGGTAGCCTCCTTGGGAGGTACAAATTGCTTAACTTGATTAGAAAAGTTATTCATGATTCTCGAGGGACTTTGAGGTAGATGGCTAAGCATTATGACAAATTACTAATGTACTCGTACCAAAAGTATACTTAGCTTAAATAGACTTTAAGGATTAAAATTGGGGGGGATGTTATGCTGGGTGTGGTAGCATATGCCTATATTCCAGCACTTAAGGGGGGTAGATTTAGGAGGATCAGAGCTCAAGGCTAACCTCAGCTATGTGAGACCTTGCCTCAGAAAACCAATAGGAATATTAATAATAATAAAAATAAAATAAAACTTAGTGTAAAGAAACCAAACAAAAGAAAGTATGATCTACTGATATATAATATTGTCATATTCTTGACAAACATCCTTCAAGTCAAATGTGTATTTTGATGATGATTATCATGGTGATGGCAGTTGTGAAAGGGGATGAGAACTGGTACAGAGAAAGGGTGACAAAGAATTGCCTCTGGTAAGTTAGTTCCAGCTGCCGTTGATGGTCATTATTGAAGAGTCTTCTTTGGCCTCTCATACAAGAGGAGAAATAACAAATCAGTAAATACTTACCCAGTACCCCCTTTGTCATGAATTTTTGTGCTTTGCATCATTTGGAAAGCAAAGAGCTTGACTATTGTGGCTTCCAGTCCTGATTCTTATCTTATAGCTGCATGCCTTTGGCAAACTGCCTCACTGCTCTGAGCCCCCATTCCCTCATCTGGAAGGAACAATTTCCTTGAACAGTGGCCATGAGGATCGGCAGCACTGTAGTGCTGAGTCTGACCCTCCAAGCTCAGACAATTGGTAATTGCTGAGACCAGACCAAACCAAACCAAACCAAACCAAACCAAACCAAAACCAAAACCAAAAAAACCCATGACACCCTGCTTGCTGTACTCTTCAACCAGAGAATGAAGTGTGACAGTCTACCAGGGAAAGCAAACTCCCTTCTGGTGTGAGTTTTGTAAACCATAAAACATCATATTAATCCATGATAGTCTGTATAAGTTCTGGAGAGTTCATTCTGTGAGGCCTGCCCGTGGAGGAAGGGAGACTGCAGAATTACTATTTTGAATGGGTCTGTCTAGAATCTGTAACTCTGATGTTGAATACCATCTCTGGCTGCCACTGAACGCTTACAAATATCACCAGAAAAATTATTTCAATTTGCCATCAGACTGGAACTATCAATTTATACCTGAAATATGTCAAAATGTTGGGTATTTCTATAATGATAAAACTGATTAGAATTGCTGTGTTTAATTAAAATGTTAATCCACTGTCATCTCACTTGATCTCTATGTGTAGGAAATTTTGTATTTGCTATTAAGATGTCTTATTATTAAATGAAAAGCCTCCTGAATAGCCAGTGTCTGATAGCAAAGAAAGAGGCAAGTGTAGCTGGGAGTGGAAAGAGGTACCCATTATCAGGAGAGGGGCCTCAGGGGTTGAAGGAGTGACTGTGGGAGAGTAGGGGATCATCCTTGTCTCTAAAATCCTCCTCAGCCTATTCCCCAACCTTCAGGCTATTTCAGCAGCAGATCTGGCTGAAATACAAATGCCGCTGGGAAAAATGAACACAGTTCACAGAAAGGAACAGACTTCCTGATAGCAGCTCCTGTCTTAAGAGGGACAGGCTTGAGGGTCTCAACATGAGAGGAGGAAAGCTGACTTTGCTCAATTTATGGTATTCTGAAATTGACCTCCAGTTCAAGGAAAACTGGTTTTTCTGTGTGGCATGAGACGAGGAACTGATAGTGTCTCTCTTTGCTTGCCCAGTGTTACAGGTCAGATCTGCACTCTCCCCCGAAACTCCCGTGTTGAAGGCTTGATCCCTGATGCATTGGTGTTGAGATGGAATTTGGGGAATGATTGGATCGAGAGTGCTCAGACTCATCACTGAGTCTGATGAATTCATCGATGAATTAGTAATTTGGTGGTCTGACCCGGGAGCGGATAGAGGCTTTCCAGGTGGAGGAACCAGGTCACTGGGGAACGTGCCACACGTGGATGTTTTGTTCCCAGCCCCTCCCGAGTCTCTCCCCTCCTCTGCTTTCATGAGGTGACTATCCTTGTTCCACTGCATGCCATCTGATATGTCCAGAAATACTGGAACCAAGTGAACACAGCCTGAAGCTATAAACCAAAATAAATCTTCCCTCCTTTGCCTGATTTTCTCGGATATTTTGTCGAAGCCATCGTAAGTGGGGTATGACCCCGCTTGACAATGTGATTTGGAAACCTTTGGAAATTATTTGGAAGAGAAGTCTGGAGACAAAGACTAGAAAAAGATCCACACATTACAAGTAGAATCTCATGTGACTTGGTGGGATCTCAGAAGACCAGAGTTGGTAGGAAAGCATCAGCATGATGTTTCGGCTAGAACTGAAGCCTCCACTGGGTTAGACAGAGGCCAGTAAGTGCTTACAGGGTTTTTGTTTGTTTGTTTTCATGCCCTAAGACTTTGTATCAGGCTAATCTCAAGGCGATAGATTAATTAATCTGGCAGAGAAAAGTTCAAGACAGCATGGCCTTCAGGCCATGGCGTGAGAGTTGACAATTGCTTTTAGCCAGATTTGCAGTAACTGTCAGGAAGAGAAAGCAGAGCAGGAAGACTTGAAAAACTTATAGTTTGACTTGAAGAGCTAGGGCAAAGGGAGATGCGGTTGCCTAGGAGATTAGGACCATTTCAGAATGAAGTGAGCTAGTAGGGAAATGGCTCATGCAGAATTCAGAAACTGGCCAGATCTGAGCCATCATGTGCTCCAGGATATACATGGGCCCACTGTGCTCACACGTAGGATGTTGTTTCTGTCTGGGTTTTAACCTAATGCTCAGCCATCTAGGCTCTTACATCTTATTGCTGCTGTGAGTCTACTGCTTCTGCCATTTGACGTCATCCAGAAGACACCGGGCTGGAAAGTTTGCAAAATATAAGAGTTATAGGATCATGGTGCCTCCAGCAAGATTTTGAAGGAAAACCTGGGAAAGCAGGCACTACATGGCAAGGTTAAAGCCCTGCAGGTGTCCCCTTGAACAGTAGCACTTGAGAGGGAACGAGACAGGGCAGATGAGGTCTCAGGAAGGTACACCTGTCAGGAGTGTAGAACGTCTGCCAAGGAAGTTTCAGGCAACGAGTGGAGCCAGCACCAGGGCAGCTGTGTGACTAAGGCTAGGAAGCCTGTGGCAGTAGGGATTCCAAAGCCCTGAGGCACTCCCATTACACCACATGCTGCCCAGCTCAGGCAAGGAACTGTGCGTATTAATATATACCCCACTGTTTCCTTCTTGCTTCCTCTCCATTCTTCCACTCACGTTCTACTCCTCTCCTTTAGAATGAGAATTTCCCCTTCATATTGTATGTTGGGAGTATTTAAATTGCCTCTTAATTTTCGCAAGCTCACAGCTAAGAGCTTGCCTTGCATCTCAGAAGAGACACTGGCCTTGGACTTCTGAGCAATGCTAAAACTATTGAGACTTTGAGTGCTCTTTACAAGGGACTAAATGTGTTTTTCATTATGAGGAAGATATGAGCCTTTGGGGACTTTGATAGAACATGATAGTTCGGATTTGGAATGTCCTCGGAATTCAAGTGATGGAGGCTTAATCCCCAAGCGCAGCGCTGTTCAGAGGTGAGGCATTTGGGAAGACTGGATTGTGCGGACATTGGCCTGACCATTAGGGTGCTCCCTTGATGAGTTCATGCTGAGTGCTCTAATGGGTGCACTAACCAGATTTGACCTCAGTGGATGACATAGATTAACATCCTTAAATGTTAGGTCTTGTCCCAGGTCCCTTGCTTTCTCTCCTGTTTTCTGGCTTTCATGAGGTGAGCCGTCTCCTCTGCTGTGAGCTCTCATTGTGGTGTATTCTGTCTCCTCCCAAGTCAAAAGCAATGGAGCCAGCTGACCACAGACTGAAATGTCAGAAGCCATGAGCCAAGAGCAACCTTTCCTCTTTTAAATTATTTTCTCTAGCATGTTATCACAGCAACAGAAAGCTGACTAAAATAGCCAGAGTTGGCTGAGTGCACCAACAGTACCATGAGGAAGAACAGATTCCAGGAATTGCTTCTGTGACTTTAGCAAGAGCTTAGAATCACCAGCCTCAGCCTGGTGATCACATCAACCTCTGTATGACGTGGTTGCACCATAGACTGGATTCAGCCCACTGTCTAGGTTCCTCTTCTTCTTCAACCTTCCCATGTGACTTATCCAGGGCTGAGAGGATGTTCCTTCATACTTCCCTTACCTGTACCGCTTGCCCCTGACCACCCCCTGCACACCTTTGTTGATGAAGGTCCTGGTTCTTCTTCTCCATCTACTAGTGAATAGCTCCTCTGACTTTCATTTGCTCTCTCCAGAGGCTTCACCTTCCTTCCTAGACCAGAGCTTGTCCAAGTGACATTCATGATGGACACTCTCCGCCCACATCCCCCTCAAGCCTCTTCCTCATAGCCCTCAGTGAATCATTAACACCTTCTTGCATGACTTGCAGAATAGCTCAGTCCCACTGGGCATTGACTCACCTCAGCTTAAAGTCTTTAGCTACTTGCTAGAGCTACTTGTCCCGTGAGGCTGGTGGACCCTGCGCTTGCTTGGCCCTGCTTCGGACTTCACCTCTACAGCCAAATTCTGCTTGAGGATTATCTCCCCCACAACACCTTTCCTGACCACTCCAGCCTCCTCTAGGTACATGTTTAAAATTAAGGTAAGAAGTTATAACAAAATTGATAATTTTTAACAAATTTAAGGAAACAGTTTGGTCTTATTACTGGTGTTTGTTGGGGGGGGGGTGTGTGCATTATGTACTCAAATGCTTCTTCCTGTGCCCAGAGATCTGGTTTCAGTCAGGACATTGGAGCAGGAGCAGCCAGAGCGAGATTAGTTGGCAGGTAATGGGGCAGGTGGCTGGGAAATAGTCCAGGCCAGCATAGTCAGGTTAGAAGAGGTGAGTGTCTGCTTAACTATTGTGCTTGAAGTTTATTAATAAATGTAATAGGTCTCGGTGCCATTACTTGGGAGCTCGAACGGGCTTAGAAAAGCCCTAATTTTACAGATGTCCACAGTGTTGTGGCCACATGAGCAGTACACAGCTCCAGAACTGTCATCATCCCACACAGGACCCTGGGCCCATCAAGCACCAGCTCCTCCACACAGCTCCTCGCAACCTCCATTCTAATTCCACTTGCTGCTGCTAAGACTTTGTTCTAGGTGCCTAGCATTTGTGAAATCTGAACACGTTTCCCTTTTGTGTCTGGAGTGTTTCACTTAGCACTGTGTCTTCAATGGCCAGCCAGGCATGCCATGTATCAGATTTTTATTCTTGAGTAGAACTTAATGGCATTCCATGGTATGTCTACACCGTGGGCTCACGCATTTGCCTGTGTTGGACGAGGGGCTGTTTTCACTTGTACCTGTTATGAATGATGCTGCTGCGAACACTGATGTACAAGCATCTGTCAAAAATACATTTTCAGTTCTTCTGGGTATATACCAAGAGTGAAATTACTCGATCATATGGTAATTCTATGTTTAACTTTTTGAGGAACTGCCAAACAATAATCATTTTATAGTGAGTGATAATTCATTTACATGACACTTCATGAGTTACCAAGTGCTGGCTGTTCCATTAGCTTCTCAGAACAAGCCTTCCAGACAAGTACTGTTATTAATGTCACTTGTCTTCAGGTGAAGGATATGAGACTCGGAGGTGCGGTGACTTGATCACAGTCACTCAATACACTAATGGAGACTTCGGCCTCAAAATAAAATCGTGCGTAACAATCAGCTTTCATAATAGACTCTGTGATGTGGCATGATCCCATCTTTGCAATGCCCCCAGTGCTAGAGGGCCTGTGGGCACCATGACTGTGAACACGTCAACTTCAAGGACAGATGAGCTTTGTCTTCCCATCCTGTGAGTGGCTGGTACTGGTAGACGTTAGTAGGTTGGGTGAGCTATTGATAGACAGAAGATGCCACGACAGGGAATGGGCTGAGAGGGTCTTCTTGCGGAGCTCCCTGAACCAGACACAGATGAAGATGGCACTGTTAGGGGTGCAGCCCCCCCCATCTGAAATATGATTCCCAGCTCTGAGTTCCCTGGATCCAGCCTCACTCATTATCACCCAGGCCTGTTTTGATGGTCGATTTGCTCCTCTGTTTCCCCAGGGGGACTGTAGGTTCTCTGAGGCCAGTCATGAGCATCAAACATGGTACCAGGCGCAGAGTATTGGCTTCAGTGCATGTCATCATGGTAATAAAGGCTGTTGTTGCTGTGTTGTTTTGGTGCGTGTGTGGGTGTGTGGGTGTGTACACATGTACAATTATGGAAGACAGTGGAGGGTTTCAGACACTCTACTCTACTACTCTGTGCCTTATTCCCTTGAGATATCATCTCTCCTTGAAACTGGAACTTGGCTGGCAGCAGGAAGCCCCAGCAATCCTCCTCTCTCCACTCCCTGTAGCCCTGGCATTACAGGAGCACGCTTGGCCACCCTGGCTTTTTGACACACAAGTCTGGGTTGATTTGAACTCAAGTGCCCATGCTGCAAATGCTCTTATCCACTGGCCTTTCTTGGGCGCTGTGGGAATAAACTTTGGTGTGAACCGGTCTCTGGAAGTTGCCTTTCTTTCCTTGCACACTCATCAGCTTCTTCGCTTGCACACTCAACAGCTTTTCAATTGCCTGCTCATCAGTGGGAAGGCGTCAGAGCATTCGATGCTCTTTTGAACTTGAATTTCAGATAAACAAGAAATAAGTACTTGTGAAGTTAAAAATTATTCATTCTTTATCTGAGGCTCAAACTTGACTGGGTGCCCTGTATTTCCATTTGCTACATTGGCAACCCTAATCAGGGATTGCAGTCATGTCCACAGAAGCCTCAGACATGCCGAGGACAGCACAGGGAGCTGATTTCCCACAGCTGAATTGCTAACTACATTTTAATTTCAAAAAATACCAGTGGCGGGGACATTTTCTCCTATGTGGAAAACAGCCCTCCGTCTGCAGCTAATTCCCATCTGGAGCGTGAGTTTGGCTCTGCCCATGGCTCTCCTCTGATATGTCTCCTTTGGCTGTGGCTAGCCCTCGCTGCTCACTCCTCCCACTGGTGGGAGGGAAGAACTCCTGAAGGCTGACACTTACCTCATTCCATTTCTCAAAATTCTTCTGGCTTCTACTGGTCCAAAATCCAGCCCTCCATGCTTCAGAACCAATGTGGAACCTGACTTGGTTTCCCCAAGTTCACTTCTGACTATGGCCCTGGCAGAGATGCCACCTACTCTCCCTTAGCTGAGCCCCCCCTAACATCCCAGCTCTCTTGGAAGCTTAGACCTGTTCTTTGCACGCCAGACTGCTCGGAATGAAGATGGTGGGGTCCAGGTGGGAAGCTGGGTCACTGTCTCTGACAGGGTGCTGTCTTCTGATGCTGAAAAACTCTGGGGTTGAGCCCAGGGGTCATGAATCATAATGGCTATCAGGATGAACCGAGGTGAAATGAGACTGGTCCTGTAGTTTATACTTCATTCTTACTGGTCCTGACCCATGACACCCCAGCAGCCTTCCTAACCCGCTTACTCTTGCCAGGATGCAATGACCTGTGTATCTCAGGAGCAGCCAGGGGGATGAATAGCCACGCATGTGGGCTAGAGGAGGGTCTGATGAAGGCTGTGGTGGAGAGCACAAGGTGTTGTTAACCAGATTTGTGTGAACAGAGGCAGAGAGCAAAGATCCGGGGGAGATGGCGTGGCTAAGCAGCTCAGAGGCACCATCAAGAGTGTTGGGTTCCACGCAACATGGAAGACAAGAAAGGGCCCAGAGACCACACAGCCCAGAAGCACTGAAGTAACCTAGTGGCCGAGTTTGGCACCTTCGATTTGGGAAATTGTTGGGCTAAGGGACCATAATGTCTAGGTCTGTGCAGACCTCAGTTTCTTCAAGAGTAAAGGAACGTCTGCTACAGATAACTGCCGGGAGACAGGAGGCCGAGGGAGGAAAAGGATCCAGCCCTGCGCATGGTCACGAGGCAGGTGCCATCTGAAAGTCAAGTTGGAATAGGTCCAAAGCAAGCAGGGTTGGAGAGTGCCCTGCTAGGGGTGTCTGTGCGTGCATGTGTGGTGTGTGTGTGTATGTGTGTACATGTGTGTGGTGTGTTCATGTGTGCATGTGTGTGTATGTGTGTGTGCATGTGTGTATGTGTGGTGTGTACATGTGTGTGATGTGTTCATGTGTGTGTATGTGTGTGGTGTGTGTGCATGTGTGTGTGCATGTGGTATGTGTGTGCATGTGTGTGTGGTATATGTGGTGTGTGCATGTGTGTATGTGTGTATGGTATGTGTGGCGTGTGCATATGTATATACGGTGTGTGTGTGCATGCATATGTGTGTTCGGTGGGGGGGTTGAGGGAGAGAACTGCATAGTACATCTACGGAGGTTCGGGTTCAGTCACCTTTGAAAGCTCTGCTCTCTGGAAAGGGGATGGACTCAGCTCATTTCCACATCATTCATTTGAGGGCCTTGGTGGAAACTGGTGATCCAGGGCTAAGTGGTCCAGGCGAGATCACCCTCCTCCTCCTGAGGGGCTTGTCACAAAGTCTCCAAACACAACACGGCACAGGGACATCAGCACCCAACGCCTTACTTCCCGGTCCCATCCCCACAGGGACTGTCTTACGGGGAGCAGCCTGAGGCTGCACTTTAGAATCTATGACTAACACAAATATTTCTTTTTCAATCCAAAGACACGAGAGCGGATCGCTGGAGATTTTCTTCTCTGATTACAGCCACTTACAGGATTATATGGACGACTTGACATGTGAGCTGCCCTCTGGCCTTGCAGTCAAGGAAGGAGCTGAGAGTGGTGTGAGACACAATGAAGAGGAGAAAGGACAGGCCAGGATTGGTGGAGAATACTAACTCGGCCCTCCAGACCTTTGCCCACACTTGGGACCTCTGGGTGGGCACCAGGAATTAGCTGGTAATATCCAAACCTCCAGGAAGGTCTAAGAACAGGCCAAATCCCAAAATCCAGAAGCCTCAATCCAAAGACCACCATGTATCCTGTTCCTTGACTTAGAACCCAGTTCAGGCAGGACTTTCTTTTTCTATAAAAAACAAAACAAAACATTATTTTTTCAAGACCTAAAAAAACCAAGTGTTAGGATTTTGTTTGTGTCTGTTTTGTTGTTGCTGTTGTTTTATTTTGTTTTTTTTTGTTGTTGTTGTTGTTGTTTGTTTTTCTTCACTGTTTGGGGAGTTATGTTCCTTTCAAGTTGTGACTGCAGGAGTGCTTTGGTGGTGCCGTATGGTGCTGGTTCCCCTCAATTTGGCCTTGAGGAGAACGCTGACCTGGTCACACGTGTGTCTCAGGAGCCACCTGGGTGAGGCATGCAGTGGGCCCCAGGCTGATACTATGAGTAGGCAGAAATTGGGGGGGAGGCAGGAGGAGAGCTTCCACTCCTCATTCCCTCAGCTGGGCCTCCCCTTTGGACCCTTACTTCTTGCCATTTGTATGTTCGTGATGTGGGGATGGCCAGAGGGGAGCCAGCATGCTGGCCTCTGGTATAATCCAATAATTGGCTGTAATCCGCATATGAAATATTTGGAGATCTGCCTCCTCATTAACTCCTACTTGAAGAATAATCGCGTCTCCACGTCCAGGCCTTTGGGCCAAGTTCTCCCCTCCCAGCTCCCTCTGGGCCTATCGCAGCTTCTGCTCCACCAAAGGCTCCTGTAATTGCCACACTCTGTGGCATTTTTAGCTCACCATATGTGTATGTTAAAAATCCAAATTCAAAGAGTAGGCCCTTCATTGATGCCCTCAAGTTAAGATGGCAGGGAGAGTCTTAGCAGTCGTCAGGAAGGAGGTCTGCTAGGCGCAGCGTGTGTGTGTGTGTCCTCACAATGTGATTGGAAGAGTCTGGAGAAACCTGGGCGTGGGGGTAAAATGTAGGGAGGGGGGAAGAGAACTGTGTTAAAGGTGTGAAACTACAGCAATGTTTCCAGTTGTCATGGAAACAGCACATGGAGGCTGTTCAGAGGGGGAGGGTCGGGGTGGGAGCCCTGGTACTCCTTCTAGGATGGCGCTACAATGAGCCAAGGACAGAGATGTGTGTGAAGAGGCTGGTTTGGATCTCCTCTCTCTGGGAGCTGGCCTCTGAGCATTGCTTAGACCTGTCAACTCTGGGTGGGAAATCATTCAAGGAGAGGCTGGAGAAAGGCTGGAATCAACAGCGCTGAGGCTGTCTGAGCTCTGCACAATAGAAGCTTGTCAGACCCTCAAGGGCTTCCCAAGATAGGAGGAAGCAGCCTGAAGCAGGACAACCCCAGAGAGCTTTACCACAGGCAGGGATATTGTATTTAGAGTGATGCTAGTTTGCATTCAGTTACTGATTTCTTCAGGCTTTCCAGGACCAGTGGCCCAGGTGGAGGCAGAGCACAGACATCTGGGAGAAGTTCCAAAAGACCTTCTGTTGCCAGATGTGCCTCTAGCCCTGTCACCAGGTCTGGAAGTCCACCATCCAAATGCTATGCTTTTGTGAAGCAACCCCCCCCCCCCCCAACCAGGCTCTTCCTGCCCATTGCAAGTGCTCCTGGGAAAATCCCACATTGAGTCACTTGGTGAGGACAAGCTTATCAAATGCTCCCAGCACCAAGAAGCCCCAGAGCCTCTGGGAACTGGGGTGGAAAAGGAAAGGGAAAACTGAAGAATCAAGGTGTGGCACATTACACACACACACACCCTGCCCTGTGCTGTCCAGACCTGACCTGGCACTTGGCACACAGCATTTACAGAGCTTTTTCTGCCCTTTTGTTTTCTGTCATGTGCAGCTCGGCACCTCCAGAGGCTGAGGGGCACATGCATGAAAAGGGTGGCATATCGACTTTAAGATCCCAAGCACAAAGGATGGAGGGAAAGAGATGCTCTGCCTTCTCTCCAGAGATACTCTGCAAGTGGGTGGGGGTGGGGTGGGGGTGGGGGTCTCTGATTGAATATGGAAAACCAGTTAAACTGGAATTTCAGATCAACACCAGTGGTTTTCTTTAGTGGAAGTACGACCCATACATTGCATGGGGCATCATTATTATTATGAATTGTTTATCAAAAATTCAGATGTAGCTGAGTCGTCCTATGTAATTATTTGCTGGATTTGGCAACAACAGCTGGGAGCAGCTGGGGATTCCATGGCTCTGCCTTCGCTTCTCTAAACACAGGGCTCCAGGAAAGACCTGTGGCTCTTTCATCTCTGTCCCTCTTCACCTCGATCTCCTGGTGCTTTGTGTGCCTTCTCAACCCTCTCCCTACTCCTCTTCCCTTTATTGTTTTTGTTTGTTTGTTTTGTTTTGTTTTTGTCAGACACATCTATCTACATACAATCTTTGCTCTACTGTTTCCTGGCTTGTGATCCTGGAAAGGTAGTTTTCTGATCCTGAAGTCTTTCGAGTCCCATGGAGATTCGTGAGGGCTGGGAATAAAGGCATGAGCCACCATCACCTGGCAAGAACCTCTTTAGAAAAGACCAAATACGGGTAGTGCACACCTGAAATACCAGTGCTCAGATAGGCAGAGGCAGGGGATCTCTGTGAGTTCAAGGCCAGCCTGGCCTGCAAAAGTGAGTTTAGAACAGCCAAGGCTACACAGAGAAACCTTGTCTCAAAAAATAAACAACAAAAAAGAAGAAAGAACCAGATACAGTACCTGACACCCACAAATTCAGCAAACAGCCGTTGAGTTTAATCACTTCTTCCAACCCCAGTTGTATGCTGTGTCGTTCTGTCACAAGCCCTGTTTCCTATGTCCTCCCCGAGCACACACCCTAAAATTTCTTTTAGTGCCAAAGTCCTCTCCTACGTGTGTGAGGCTTTAGAGGAAGTGGATATATGGTATGATCCACACCTTAGCGAGCCCTTTCTTCTGGCACCCTGTGAGGTTTCTGTGGTGTTTTCTGGCTTTAGTTTTTCACGTTCCCCTTGCGGTACAGAGCCTATCGGGCTTTCATTGTTTATAAACATCTTGGGGCTCCCTTTCTATGTCGTCTAGAACATTATTTCCTCCAAGCACATACAACAAACTCCTGGAGAGGAATTCTGGGAACTCAATTTCTCTGTCTGAATTTAGACTCGACAAACCTCATTCCTTCCTTCTTTCTTTCTTTTTTTTTCTTCTTCCCTTTTTTTTTTTGTTTTTTTTTTTTTGTTTTTTGTTTTTTTGAGACAGTGTTTCTCTGCGCACCATTGGCTGGTTGTTCTGGACTTGCTTTGTAGACTAGGCTGGCCTCGAACTCACAGAGCTCCACCTACCTCTGCCTCCTTGAGTGCTGGTATTACAGGTATGCACCGCCGCGCCCAGCTTGACGGACCTCATTTTCATGGAACATTACACCCACCTGCTAACTTAGGAAGTATTAGTATTTCAGTTTGCAGCTGAGGAAAGTGGGGCTGAGAAAGATTCTGTAGGAGCTGGTGAGATGATTCAGTGGCTGAAGACTCTTGCTTCCAAGTTTGATGACCTGAATTTGATCCCCAGGACCCACATGGTGGAAGGAGAGAACTGACTGTCCCAATTCATCCTCTGACCGTACATAACACACACAATTAAAATAAATAAACAGGATGGCTTATTGTAAGGAACCCTTACAAACCAGTAAGAAAATGGCAATCCCATAGAAGAAATGGGCAGTAGATAGAAACAGGAAACTCATCAATAGGCATGTAGAAAATTCTCTACCTCTTAGAGCATTGAAAATTGAAACAAAATTAAGATGTCAGTTTCCACGCTCCCCCGTTAGGCTAACTGATGAGGACTGACAAGAGCGACAGAAAGCTGGTACTGGAAAGTTAGCAATCACTCATTCGGTTGAAACCATGCCCTAGGACACCAGAGGGCCACAGGCAGTGGCCCAAAGGTTCAGATGATACTCAAGGAAGCAGAAGCTCACAGAGTCCCACGGCTTTGCCATTTGTGATGGGAGGAAAGAGGTACGAAACCACTAGTTTCTGGCCGAGCACACAGGTTATGAATTAAGATAAGGTGGGGACAGTAAATGAAAGAAAATATGTTGTGGTGCATGACTTAGCTGGTTTTCTTTGCAGGGAACAGCTGCACTCTATTAGTTTATATCCTAGCTGTCTGTACACATGCTTTCTGTCTATAGCGATAGAGTCGAGTGATAGGTAGAGAGAAATTATTACAGTAGGTATAAGACCTAAAATGTTACTGCCTGACCCTTGACAGAACAAGACTTCTGACCTCTCCTCCAGAAATATGGTACCCTTAATTTTTATTTACTTACCCTTTTATTTACCCTTAATTTTATTTACTTATTTGCGTGTGTGTAAGGGCATGCATGCGTGTATAAGTCAGAGAACAGCTGTGGAAAATCGGTTCTCTTCATTTTGTGGTTATAAGGCATGAACTTGGGTTATTAGACAAGTCAGCAAGCACTCGTACATCTTGCAGGCCTCATCATATACAATTGTGAGTCTATAAAAGTATTGTGTATTCTTTATAGACAGATATAGCATAATAATTCTTTTTAAAAGGGCACCAGAACGCTAAACACCAACTTTAAGACACCATTGGGCAGAAAGGAGTGGGAAGGGGAGGAAGTAGGGAAGGTAGGAGGTTGGTTTCAGCTAAGAGTCAACATTCACTGCTTTAAAAGAGGAAAGACAAGGTAACCTGTGATGCTGTTGGACTTTGATGCTAATGATAAAAACTTGAGTACTTTGATATAAAACTATGAAGACTGCATGAAGTAGTTTATGAGTAAGCTAATACATTTTGGGAATGAAAAGAGACAGGGTTTCTCTGGGTAGTCCTGGCTATCCGGGAACTCACTCTGTAGACCAGGCTGGCCTTGAAATCAGAGATCTGCCCATCTCTACCTTACAGGCATGCACTCACCACTGCCTGGCTCATAGTTCATATTCTGCACATATTAATTTGCTGGCACAAATGCTTACTACTGAGCTTTCTCTATATACCTTTTATAGTTTATAGATGAGAGTAGAGGCTTTCATCTCTAAACATATATGCACACACACACACACACACACACACACACACACAATTTCCCATATTAAAAGTGGGTCCAACTGCTGCAGCCATACCTTGGGCCTTGTATACAAGGCAAAGTGGTTGTATACTACATCTGATCTTGAAAGTCATGTTGATGAAGTCTGGACACTTACAATTGAGGTTTGCATCTCTATACCCTCACTCCCTGCTCATCTCAACAAATCCCTTGTATTTACTCCTCACTGTCTTTTCTATCCATCTTCTTACTGCCTCTCCCCAAGGGAGACATAGTGTTCGTTTACCCAGAATTCTCATAGATTCCCAGTGTGTCTCATTGCATTGTTGTGTATTCTGTTGCCCCAGTCAGCGTGATTAGTAAGCGACTCCATCTTATGATATCTAACGCAAGGCTGGGCACACAGTAGGTATTCATTAAGCCCTGGTGAATAACCTATGAATGAGTGAAGAAAATGAAGCATTACCAAGTGGAGTGACATTTCTGAGAAGGGACAGAATCCCAAACTAGGCAGGTGAAAATCAGTCAACTTGGGCCTGGCTTTCAGAAGGCCACCTCACATTCTCAGCATGGAGGAGGCGCTGCTGTCTGGTGGTTGGGTCTGTGGAAACAGAGAGGGACATCCAGCACTTACTGTGAATGGAATATGCTGGGATCCAGTTGGTCTGGGGTGCATGGGCGGGGTGGGGGGAGGAACACCTTGGCATTGACCTCCCTTCATTATATTTTGTTTATTTTTCTTGTTTTGCTCAATTATCTCAGCTAGTACCCCTACAGCAGCAATGAAATGTGAAAACAGCCAAAGAAGAAATAAATCACAAGAGAAAAATGAGGAAAAGATGGTAAACAAAGACAGAATTTACCTTTCATTGGTTTGCACGGTTGGTCCCGGTTGGAGAATGAAGTTAGGACACAAAAGCTTTGCAACAACAACATTGTGGGGGGAAGGAACAAGAGGAAAGCTGAGCAGCCATTAAAGCAATTAAGAAAAGATTAAGGTCGCTGGTGGTGGAGGGAGAGAGAGAGAGACCCATTAATCAATAGGCCAGAAATCACAGCAGGCTACAAAATTATAAAACTAGGCAAACGGGAGACCCACACAGGCTCACCTCGACCAAAGAGGCTGAGAAACTTAACGCCAGGAGCAGTATGTTCCTTTCTGAGATGTAGAGGGAACAAATGATTCTCAGAGGAACCCTTCAGTTCAGAGTAGCTGATAGGGGCAGCCTGATGTTGTTCGGAAGAGCTGCAGTGATTTCAAAGCAAATTCTGAAGAATTTGTAATAATGGACGGTGAGCTATGGTTTCAGGAGAGTCACATGATCACAGGGTTGGGAATTTAATCCTAAATCCCTCTGGGGTTGCTCTTATTATTTAAAAATATGTGGTCCTGGGAGGACCACCCATCTCAACCCATCCATGGTTGGTGTAGTGGCGGCACTTGTTTTGGCTGATGTGAAATGTCTCATTTCTAGGCAGAAGCTTGAAGAGCCAGGAACACATGACTTGTGACTGCAGAAAAATAGAATGTTCCAGATAGATTCTACAATTTGAAACCAAGATGGGACAAAGGTGCAGCTGACAGGATCTAGAATGATTTTTTTTTTTTAATTAAGCTACTAAGAAATTTGGAATGTTTGTTATTTTGAGCGTCCTGACTGATACAATCCTTACAATATGTCCCTGGGGCACTGACTTTTCACTGGCTCCCTCTCTCTTGCGAGAAGTTTAGTCCTGAGATCAAGTGTTCCACTCCCATCTGCCGTTTGGAGAACCTACCATTCTCTTTGTCTCTTTCATGATGGATTTCCTTGACACAAAACCCCACATCTTGTGTTCTCTCTCCTCTCCCTCTCTCATCCTTGATCATGTGCTCTCTACCTGCCGTGTGAAGCCACTGTCAATCCTCTCTAGCTTGATTCCATCTCTGAGCCCCTCTAGCTTGTGGTCTGTGCTATTTGGATCCCACTGGCTTTCATCTAGATGTGTCATGAGTGCTCACAAAAGTGGCATTCCAATCTTTCCATACACTTACACAGTCAATTCTTATCTAACTCTATTAAAAAAAAAAAAAAAGAGGAGGTGGAAAAGGATTTGGACACACACCTCCGAGATGTATTTCCTTGCTGTAGGGAGCCATTATTGATCCTTGAGCCTTCTAACAGCCTATGATATAACAAAGGAGCAGATCACTTATATAATCAGAGATGCTTCGAGGTAAAGCGGTTCAGGCTTTGGAACACCGGGGCCAGGTAACTTGGAATATTATAGGGACAGGAGGGGTTAGCACTGAGGCTTGGGGGCTCAGGGGTGTGTGCGCTGGAGAGCATCACCAATCTGCATGCAGCTATCTGTTCACCTAAAGTTGCTTGTGAGAAAATCCTGGTGGGAGCCCCCCTTGGACCTGCTCTGTGATGTAATGAGTAGCTGCCTGTGACAATATTACCACCCTCCCATGATCAATCTATGTCTATGGATTATGGGAAGGCCCAGAACCTGTAATCGTGCAAGGCTCCCCTGACTTAGCTTAGCCAGGTACAAGTGAATTTTCCAGCCCGGAATGAAAAGAGGAATCACATCCCTAATAAATAAATTCAAGGGCTGGGGAGACCAACACTGTGGGTAAAGTGCTCGCCGTACAAACTATATGACCTGACTTCAGATCCCTAAACGCACAGAAAGGCAGTTGCAGTAGTTTGTATCTGTAATCCTGGCATTCCTACAGCAAACTGGGAGGTGAAGGCTGGAGAAGTCATGGAAGCCAGTGGTCCAGCCAGCTTATCTAAACAGCAGCAAAGAAGAGAGAGCCTGTCTCAAGAAAGGTGGGAACAGATGATTGACATCCAGGCTGTCCTCTGACCTCTGCACACGTGTTGTGACTCCTGGATGTCTCCCCAAACAGGGAGAGGGGTTGTAACTAGCATTTCCTACTTTGTGGGTTCTTCTTTTCTCCACCCTCTCCACACCTTTCTTTCAACCCTTTCAACCTCTTAACACTAGATAAGAGAAAAAAAGGATAGAAAAAAAAGGAAAGAGATCCCGGAATAAAGTCAGGGATTGGAAAGGGGGTGATGTTATACATAGACTACTTCTTGCTGACTAGGGGCATAGAGTTCCTTTGGGGCAAGTTTGATCTTTGTTGTCAGGATATCTAATTTCTTCTTTTTTTTAATTTGCACAGTACTACTTAACAAACCACAACCAACAACCCAACAAACAATTCACCCCACCTCTTGGGGCCCTGGCATTTATATAGCCTCTGAAAAGTCCCAAGAGTTCCAGACATCACACAATCGCAGAGGTTCTCTGCAGCTGACAAAATCACGTCTCTGCTACGTCTCTGCTAGAGCACGAGGCAAATCGCAGTCAGCTGCTGCAAATTGGTCCCATAACCCCACACCTGGGATTAAGGTGAAAACATATTCTTAAAATATTTCTGTGTGTTTTAACGAAACCAGAATTCCAAAATTGTCACTTCAAGGGGGCATTCAGTATATTTCTTCCTGTGGCTGAGCCTCAGACAAAGTGTGTTGTTGAGGAGTGTGGTGCCTGTTGGGAAACTGGGAGGGTCGCCAATATATCTCTGCCCCTCATGAGATTGACGACAAGGCAGCCAAGTGAAGCCAGAGTTGCTCCAGGGCCGGAGCAGACCCACTGCTCTTTGGGACTGACACGGGATTCAGCACATGGTGATACATAAGAGACTCCTGGGTCTCTTCTGCTGGAGGCAAGCCAGACTGTCTAGCCTGAAGGATATTTAGGGCAGGTCTAACCAGATCTGCACTCCCACACTCTACCAAGAAAGGACTGGAGAGTGTTTGCCCAGACTGCCCACCCCACACTTCCTGGTGTGTCCCCTGGATGCACTGCAGGGAAATAGATACCACTGTAAGCCCGTGGCGTGTGAAACAGGTTTTATAACTGGCTAGTGTGGATTTCAGAGGGTTTGCCCTTCTTCCCTTACTCATGGTGATAGCTAGCAATGCAGACCAATCGCCTGCACAGGCTGCTCCCAGAACGCAACCCCAGCCCTAAACCGGGAGCAAGAACTTCTGGAGCCAGATTCCAACCCTGCCACCTCTTAGGGGACCGACGACTTTAGCTCACTAAGCTTCCACTTGGCTTCTCTGAGAAGCAGAGGGAACGTTGATATTTGCTAACACACTTGCCTCACTCGGTTTTTGTTGGGCGACGCTTTTGCGAGCTGGTGGTGACCGTGAACATGCAATACTATCATTAGTTGTGTGAGTGGTGATAGCGCCTCCTCCGTGAAATTCTTCTTCCTGCCTCCCCCGCCCCCCAACACACACAAACCTCAGCTCCTCTGGAACCTTAACCTCCCAACCTGGAAGCGCATGAATTGATTTCACTTTCGTGGCACCAGCCCCTCACAAGTGCGGTGTTTGAGCCCAGGCTGCCCCGCTCTTTGGACTGGGGTTCACAGCCCTGGGACGCTTCCGCTAGAGCCGCTTTCTGCATCGCCCTCTTTTCCTCTCGACTGACTGCTATCTCCAAGAAGAGTGACAGCTCAGATCAGCTAATAGTGGAGGAGCCCGTCTGTCTTGGGATCTTGGCTCAGTTCTCCCTTTGGAAGATGTTTTTCTGGGCTGAGCTGAGCTGGTTGCTGGGTTGGTGAAGCTGTGCGGGATGAGACAGGTCATTGCTGAGGTGATAAGAACCAGCCCTCTCTAAAGGAGAGAAGGGGACACCCGCTCACCCTGGCGGGAGATGTTCCAGGGACCGGTTAAGCTCCCTTCCCCTCACAGCTGCACAGCCCTCATTAGCATGCAGGCAAGGAGGGCCCCTGGGAGCCACACTTATGGATTATCTGGAGCTAAAAGTAATCCCAAAATTCATGAGCACAGGCTCCGCGAATAAAGAGAGATGGAAATTGGGCAGGTAGGGGGATGGGACCCTGACTACCATCCAGGCAGACAATGTCCCCATCCCTGTGAAAAAGCTCCTCTGGGTTTTTAGATCTCGGAACAACTTTAACAAAGTATTTAGAGCCCCAAATAAGTTCCGCTGTGTGGACTGCCTCTGTTGATATTTGTTGCATTAGAACTATAGTGGAGAAATGGTACATTTGTCAATTGACTCTAAAAATAACAAAAGAAGCCTATTACATGGTAGTATAAACAGCAGGTTGTTACAAACAAACAAATGACTTTCCATGGGGAGTGACAGTCAGTGGGAACAGTGGCCTTGTTTCCTACTTTGCACATTGCTTCCCTGTGTGACTTAAGGACAGGGCATGCTGCTGTCCGATGCCGCAATGGGTCTCTTGAGAGATCATAATTACGAAACATCTGGAGAACGCTGGTGTGTCTTCCAGAAGGCGGGAGGGTGAAAATTACGTCTCAGTACTGAAATGAAAATAAAGCTGACCGCTGAGCCTCCAGAAGCATTCCAGTGACCCCAGGGGGTCTCCAAACCTTTAAACCTTTAGTATATAAGATACTGGGACCAAGCCCAGGGCCTGTGTATGCTAGACAAGTAAGGACTCTACCTCTCAATTACAACCCCAGCATTTTGATTTTTTTTATTTAATTTTTAAAAATTTCATTGTGTGTGTGTGTGTGTGTGTGTGTGTGTGTGTGTGTGACTCAAGAATGACTCTGAGTGTCCCATTCCTGAATTCAGGGAGCTACATGCCCTCAGGGTCCTACCTGGAAATCCCAACTCCTTCTTCAACCCAGTTTGCAAATTTTTCTTGTTCGTCCTTTGCACTGATGAGGTAGGGTCAGGCTGTTGTAAAACATGGGAGGAAAGAAGAAAGGGACAGGCTGCCATGGAGCCACAGGGCATGAGTTCTTAAATCCCTGTAAATAACGGAATGTTTGGTCACCTTGCCTCTTTCCATGATGTCTCTTACCATTGCCTGGGACAACTGAGCAGCAGGAATCCCCCCCCCCCCCATCTTATCTAGGCGCACACTTAACCTAACCGCTCTGGGTCTCAGTTTAGTCGCTTGTAAACTGAGGGAGGCTGTAAGCCCCTGTACCAGTCCTACGAACAGCCTCAACAGAATCAGCTCTTAAAAGGTCTGGTCCGGCAGCTTTGTCCTGGGACCTGGGAAGCTAACTCACACCATTCTCCAGATGTTATACTCAGCTTGGGCTATGGGATCAGATGGCATCAAAGATCCCTGTTCACTGTCCAAGTCCGAGGTTTAAAGGGAGCAAACCAACTCTGACTTGCATCACTGGAAGATCTGGAAGAACTTTTGGTGAAGTAAAGAGTCTTTTGATCAGTTTCCCGTCTAATTTGCAAATTTGGATTTCCAGGATTTAGTGTTCACAATTTAGTTTTTTTTGATCCTTTTAAAATCTCATTTTTATTCTTCCTTCCTTCCTTCTTTCTTTCTTTCCTTCTTCCTTCCTTCCTTCCTTCCTTCCTTCCTTTCTCTCTCTCTCTTTCTTTCTTTTCTTTCTTTCTTTTTTTTTTTTTTTTTGAGGAAAGATAAGAATGGACCAACCTGATATGGGTGACTTTGAAAAATAAAGGGAAAGATGGGTAGAAGGAAGGGGAGGAGAGCAGAACAGCTCTCTTGGACAGCCAGACAGCTGTCTTTAAAGTCCTGTACTGGAAATCTCGTGCCTAGTTTTCAGGGTGCAAGGGAAAGACCCTGACACAGTCCTTGGTTGCCACGCCTGGCTGAAGTGTTTGCTGCGTATTCTAAGCACAGTCCATGTCCTCTCTGAATTAGCCACTGCATGCTAGAGCAATGCAGAGATGTCACAGTTCCCAGTGCTCTTCAATGAGACCAGGAGAAGCTTCAAAGAAGCCAAAGGATGGCGCTTCTTCCCCTGGGGCTACTGTGTCCTTTTCCCTTGCTGCTGTTTCTCTTCTTATGGCTCCATCCCTGCATTCCAAGCCTCAGGCAAAAAGCCCCAGGTGAAGAAAAGGTTCCATATGGACCCCTTTGCATCTCCTGCTACAAAGTACAAGACTGGTAATAAAGGTGACACCAGTGGTGCACAGAAGAGCAAAAGAATACTAAGAATAACCAGATCAGGCAAGCTGTCAGGAAAGTGGGCTGGTGTGGAGGACCTTCAAGGCGGGAGTGAAGCTGGCTGGAATCTATTCCCTGCAAATTGGGCCCCTGTTCTTGTTGGAGGCTCAAGTCAGTGAACACTGCTATGGAGTCTAGGGGACACTATCCTCCTCTCAGGCTGGAAGAAGACACTGAGATAGTGTGTGTGTGTGTGTGTGTGTGTGTGTGTGTGTGTGTGTGTGTGTGT
>NW_026593332.1:0-1192 GCF_907164565.1 Psammomys obesus | reverse complement strand
GCTGCAAGGGAAAAAGGCCAAGTAACATATAATGGCAAACCCATTAGTATCACACCTGAATTTTCAACAGAAACTATGAAAGCCAGAAAGGCCTGGACAGATATCATGCAGACCCTAAGAGAACACAGATGTCAGCCCAGGCTACTATACCCTGCAAAACTCTCAGTCATCATAGACGGAGAAAACAAGATATTCAATGACAAAAACAAATTTCAACAATACCTACAAACAAATCCAGCATTACAGAAGACACTGGAAGGGAAACTACAACCCAAAAAAATTAGCTTCTTTCAAGAAAACACAGGAAATATATAACCTTACTACACTAAAACAAAAAAGCAACCAAGCACACAACCTTATGAACACAGCCAACATCAAAATCAAAGGATCTAACAGCCACTGGTCATTAATTTCTCTCAACATCAATCGACTCAACTCTCCAGTAGAAAGACACATATTAACAGAGTGGATACGTAAACAAAACCCAGTAATCTGTTGCATACAAGAAACACACCTAAGGCACAAATATAGACATTACCTGAAGGTAAAAGGTTGGAAGACGACTTTCAAAGCGAACGGACCCAAGAAACAAGCAGGAGTAGCCATTCTAATATCTGATAAAATAGACTTTCAACCAAAATTAATAAAAAGAGATGGGGAAGGACACTTCATACTCATCAAGGGAAAATTCCACCAGGAAGACATCACAATCCTGAACATCTATGCCCCAAATACAAGAGCACCCATTGGTTAAAGAAACATTGATAAAATTTAAACCACATATAGATCCCCACACATTAATAGTGGGAGACTTCAACACCCCACTCTCAACAAAGGACAGGTCAACTAAACAGAAATTAAACAAAGAAACAATATCTCTGACAGAAGTCATGAATCAAATGGACCTCACCGACATTTACAGAACTTTACACCCAAACACAAAAGAATTTACCTTCTTCTCAGCACCTCATGGAACCTTCTCCAAAATAGACCATATAGTTGGTCACAAAGCAAGCCTCAACAGATACAAGAAGACTGAAATAATCCCTTGTATCCTCTCTGATCACCATGGAATAAACTGGACTTCAACAACAACAGAAATAGCAAAAAGCCTATACACACATGGAAACTAAACAACTTGTTAGTAAATGACAGCTGGGTCAGGGAAGAAATAAAGAAAGAAATTAAAGTC
>NW_026593331.1:0-1293 GCF_907164565.1 Psammomys obesus | reverse complement strand
AGGCCTACAGAACACCCAACAAATTTGACCAGAAAAGAAAATCCTCCCGCCACATAATAATCAAAACAGGAAGTATACAGAACAAAGAAAAAATACTAAAAGCTGCAAGGGAAAAAGGCCAAGTAACATATAATGGCAAACCCATTAGAATCACACCTGACTTTTCAACAGAAACTATGAAAGCCAGAAGGGCCTGGACAGATATCATGCAGACCCTAAGAGAACACAGATGTCAACCCAGGCTACTATACCCTGCAAAACTCTCAGTCCTCATAGACGGAGAAAACAAGATATTCAATGACAAAAACAAATTTCAACAATACCTACACACAAATCCAGCATTACAGAAGACACTGGAAGGGAAAATACAACCCAAGAAAATTAGCTTCTGTCAAGAAAACACAGGAAATAATTAACCTTACTACAGCAAAACAAAAAGCAACCAAGCACACAAACTTATGAACACAGCCAACATCAAAATCAAAGGATCTAACAGCCACTGGTCATTAATCTCTCTCAACATCAATGGACTCAACTCTCCAGTAAAAAGACACAGATTAACAGAATGGATACGTAAACAAAACCCAGCAATCTGTTGCATACAAGAAACACACCTAAGACACAAAGATAGACATTACCTGAGGGTAAAAGGTTGGAAGATGACTTTCCAAGCAAATGGACCCAAGAAACAAGCAGGAGTAGCCATTCTAATATCTGATAAAATAGACTTTCAACCAAAATTAATAAAAAGAGATGAGGAAGGACACTTCATACTCATCAAGGGAAAATTCCACCAGGAAGACATCACAATCCTGAACATCTATGCCCCAAATACAAGAGCACCCACATTTGTAAAAGAAACATTGATAAAATTTAAACCACATATAGATCCCCACACATTAATAGTGGGAGACTTCAACACCCCACTCTCAACAAAGGACAGGTCAACAAAACAGAAATTAAACAAAGAAACAATATCTCTGACAGAGGTCATGAATCAAATGGACCTCACAGACATCTACAGAACTTTACACCCAAACACAAAAGAATTTACCTTCTTCTCAGCACCTCATGGAACCTTCTCCAAAATAGACCATATAGTTGGTCACAAAGCAAGCCTCAACAGATACAAGAAGACTGAAATAATCCCTTGTATCCTGTCTGATCACCATGGAATAAAGCTGGACTTCAACAACAACAGAAATAGCAAAAAGCCTACACACACATGGAAACTGAACAACTTGTTACTAAATGACAGCTGGGTCAGGGAAGAAATAAAGAAAGAAATTAAAG
>NW_026593330.1:0-11034 GCF_907164565.1 Psammomys obesus | reverse complement strand
TGTGCATTCACAAGTGTATGGTATGCATACAGTTAGAAAAAAAAAAAACACTACAGTCCAATAAAGATCCATATGCTCACCCACCCCTATTCCAGGGACAGTGTCCCAACCTCCTTCTGCCAGTCCCATCCCCCTCTTTTCTAACCTCTTTTCTAAAAATGGCCAAGAGGCATTCAAGATTGGATTAAGGGTTGCAAATCCACAGGGAATAAAAACTTTAACATCTAAAAACCACCTGATAGGCAGCTGGGTGTAGTGAAACACGATAATAATCCTATGTACTCTTGCAGCAGGGTGTGGTGGCGTACACCTATAGCCCCAGCACCCTGGGAGGCAGAGGCAGAGGCAGAGGCAGGTGGATCTCTGTGAGTTAAAAGCCAGCCCGGTCTACAAAGTGAGTCCAGGACAGCCAAGGCTACAGAGAAACCCAGTCTTGGAAAAAAAAAAAAAAAAAAATCTTGTGTACTCCCAAAGCAAGGACGGATGTTCTTTTGTTTTCAACCAAATCTCAATCTTTTGATTTTACCAAAAATTTTTGGATGCTAGATGCTGGGTTAAAGCCTGAATTGGGGAATGGAGGGCAGGCAATCCCACTTCCAGGGCCAGCTCCCCAGTGAGCTTAAACAACACATAATTAACCAATATAATGTATATTATATTCTACTCCCCTTTTCTCCAAATTTATTTCATTTCATTATGTGTGTGTGCGTATGTCTGTGTACCACTAGTGTACAGAATCCCTCAGAGGTCAGAGATGGGTCAAGATCCTGTGGAACTAGAGTCACAGATGTTGTGAACCACTATGTGGGTGCTGGGAACTGAACTCAGGTCCTCTGTGACCAAACGATTTTAACAGCTGAGTCATCCCTCTGGCCCCTCTGATACCGTCATTTTGTTTTGTTACACTTTCCAAATGGTTTCTCTACTTTGATTTGGGAATGTCATTAGCGTTGCTTGCAAGGATCATGGGGGAGGAGCTATTCACCCGGAACAAGGGTTACCTTACCAGTGACAATACCATTGAAGAAATGTGCTTAGCCACCATTACTGCCTATAGATGGGGGAGGGCTTCACCATCTCCACTCACACTGTTAGACATGGCCAGCAATGCCACTTTATGGTACAGTTTGGTAATACAGAAGATGATAGGTCGAATACCACCTCCTGGTAGTGCTTCAGGTTTGTGGGGTTTACACAGACATGACCAGCTAAGTATTTCAAACTGTTGTGTGATGGGACTTTTCCTGGGAAGATGTAACACGTGTCACTTCATCCCAGACAGGGAGCTCTTGACAGGTTTGGATCCCACCAAAGTCCAACTTGTGACAAGTGTGTTTGATTGGGCCCATGGCTGAGGGGTTACTTACAAGAGCAGAAATGACTCAAGGACATCAAAGCCCACCCCAGCATTGGTGACAGCGCAGAGCTGGCAAACTGGAACACAATGCATAACCTGGAGCCCTCTAAACAGGTTGGAATGTGTCCTTTCCAGATGCCTCGGTTGGTCTGAAGTCTCCTCCAGGCAAGTTAGCTGGTTTTGCTTCTTCCAGACTGCTTAGCTGCTCTGAGAGTCTCTCAGAAGTCTTCATCGTTTACTCTTGGGAAGGAGGGGCCTTGTCAGTTTCAGGGACTTCCTGAGCTATTTAGGTTTTTTTTTTTTTTTTTTTTTTTTGGTTTTATGTTTTGTTTTGTTTGTTCGTTTGTTTTACCTTCTGTCTTAAGGAGCTTCCCTGCAGGGTGGAGTATTCCATTCTAGGAGGAAACTGCTACACAACACTAATCTGAGTACACAGATTTCCAAAATTCTACTCTCTGTTTGTTTGTCTCAAGACAGGGTTTCTTTTCTAGCTTCCTTCCTTCCCTCCTTCCCTCCTATACCTCTCCCCCACCCTCCTCTTTTCATACCTCCCACCTCTTCTTCGATTCCATATGCCGTCAAGTTGACAGTCAACATTAACCATTACCTATGTGGCGCTGAATACGAAAAGAATGAACGTTGGGTATTTGTTTACGTGTTGAGATCCCATCCGTTGTACCGACACAGGGTAGAAACCGCAGTGCTGGCCTTGTGGACAGTGCTTCAGGCTTTATGGATTGTAGGGGTGGTGTTGTCTACAACACCAACAGTCTTGATGCTGTAGAACTGAGAGTTTGAGACCAGTCCAGGCTGGATAGTGAGGCCCCTCTCACAAAACAAAACAAACAAACAAACAAGGCTCCAAAAAGCCAGGAGAAAGGGAGGGAAGGAAGAAGGGAGGAATGAAAGAAACGTTGGTTTCTGGAATGTATAATCTACAGCTATGGGCTGTATGACTGCTCACCACAGGTCATGGGTAAGAATTAAACAGTGGAGAACTGGCAAGGGCCCAGGGTGAGGCAGTCCTGCAAGTCACGGGAGAAGCCTGGGCTCTGGTGTGCAGCGCTGCAAGGCATATTGGGAGGCAGAGGCAGGGGGCTCTGTGAGTTCCAGGACAGCCTGGTCTGTAGTGTGAGTTCCAGGCTAGCCAGGGCTGCCCAGAGAAACCATGTCTAGAAAAACGAAACAAAACTAAAAGGCAAAACCTGGCCTCTGGTGCAACACCCTAGATGAATTCTAAGGTTTGTTCCATGAATTCCGCAGAGGGAAAAGGTAGCTGTGCTGTGGGAAGATGCAGATGGGTGCCTTGCCCATGCCCAGGATCAGAGGTGCTGGGCATCCAGGGGCTGAACGAGAATTGTAATTGGAGTCTGTTCACGCTGGCAGCATGTGGTACTTAACTGGGCACTCGATGCCAAGCCTAAGGACCCGAGTTCCATGATGGACCACCCACATGGTGGAAGGGCAGAACCACACAAGTATGTGTGTGTGTGTATATTTTTATCCCAGCGTTAAACTGTAGAGTGCTTCCTAGACCAGTACGAGGAGCTGAGTTCAGGTCCCAGGCACCTCAGAAGAAGCCAGAGTGAACAGACCATTTAATCACCTTTCACTAAAGCAAAACTTCACCAGCCAGCTGAGGTGGAGGGGGGAAGAAGTTTCAACTCTTGCTCTCACCTCCAGCAAGGCCAAGACAAAAGTTCCAAGCTGTAGGCCTCCCTCGCCACCTGCTGGACGCGCGGAGCATAGGGTCTGGGATTTTACTGGTGCCTTTATTTTGTATCGTTTTCATTTTTTGTTTGGGCGGCGGGGTTTTTTGTTTTGTTTTGTTTTGTTTTTATTTTAATTTTTTATTAATTACACTTTATTTACTTTGTATCCCCCCTGTAGTTCCCTCCCTCCTCCCCTCCCAACCCCTCCCTTCCTCCTCCTTCTTCACGCATGCTCCTCCCCAAGTCCACTGGTAGGGGAGGTCTTCTTTTCTTCCTTCTGACCCTAGTCTGTTAGGTCTCATCAGGAGTGGCTGCATTGTCTTCCTCTGTGGCCTGGTAAGGCTGCTTCCCCCTCAGGGGGAGGTGATCAAAGAGCAGGCCAATCAGTTCATGTCAGAGATAGTCCCTGTTCCCATTACTATGGAACCCACTAGGAGACTAAACTGTCATGGGCTACATTTGTGCGGGGGTTCTGAGTTATCTCCATGCATGCTACTTGGTTGCTACAGTCTCAGGTAAGACCCATGTGCCCTGATTTTTTGGATCTGTTGCTCTCCTTGTGGAGCTCCTGTCCCCTCCAGGTCTTATTAACTCCCACTTCTTTCATAAGATTCCCTGCATTCTGCCCAACAGTTGGCCATAAGTCTTAGCATTTGCTTTGATAGTCTGCAGGGCAGAGCCTTTCAGAGGCCCTCTGTGGTAGGCTCCTAACTTGTTCCCTGTTTTCTCCTTCTTCTGATGTCCATCCTCTTTGCCTTTCTGGATAGGGATTGAGTGTTTAAGGCAGAGTTCTCCCTCTTGATTAGTTTCTTTAGGTGTACAGATTTTAGTAGGTTTATCCTGTATTATATATCTATATGAGTGAGTATATACCGTGTGTGTCTTTCTGCTTTGGAGCGTCGGGGTTTTTAAGCCCAGGGACAATCCTATTAAAGTTTTAAAGAAAAACGCAAGGGCAGACAAGATGCAAACAGCAGCACTTCTTAGAGAAGAAGAGTGGGCAAGAGAAGAGAGAAACCCATGTCATTTGAATTCAGCCCCAGGACAATAGGCAGGGAGGAGAGCGTTAGAAGCCCTGACTGCAAGACAAAACATGCTTAGGGCAGAGGCAGATAAAAGCAGAGGCAGTCTTTGCTCAGGAAAGCTACTTCTGAAGCTGCCGTGGCCCATGAGCTGCTGCATGGCCATTTATTGTTCGTCTTCCACAAACAAACAAACTATGTAGTCCCGGCTGGCCTGGAACTCACTCTGGAGATTTGAACTTACAGAGATCTGCCTGCCTTATGTACACTGAGGCTAAAGGTGTGTGCCACAAGGCCCAGTTTCTAACAATCACTATTAGGAGATACTGTTTGAGTATAGAAATGGTGTCATTTCTAGGAGTAAGAAAGCCATAAACTGCCAAGTGCATTCAGTGTGTTTCTGAGGTCCTGGGTTCCTTCTGAAGCACAAGAGACTCTAAAAGGTAATTTTTATTTATTTTGTTAAGTATGTGTGAGTGTTCTGCCTGCATGCATGTCTGCCAGTGCAGCGTGGACATGTAGTGCCTGCTAAGGCCAGATGAGGGTGCCAGATAGCCTGGTACCGGAGTTACAGGCGCTTGTGACCAGCCTCAGCTGAACTCAGGCTCTCTGTAAGAGCCTTCCAATCCTGGAAAGGGGTTCTAAGGCGGAGAAAATGAGGGCCGTGGAAAGAGCCCAATCACCAGGGACTCCACAGAGCAGAGCCAGCGTCCACTAAACCCACAGCAACCTCTAGAGCACAAGCCCTGCTTCCAGAATCTGCCCCACAGCAGACCAGGTCAGTGCTGTCGTGTTCCTGAATAAAAATCGGGGCCTTGCCATGACTTGCACAGGTAGCCTACACCTGCTGGGGCTGCACGTCCAGAAGTGAGAAAACTGAGAGTGAGGCGTGTAGGTCAGTCTTGCCTACTTGTCTGGGCCCTGCGTTGCTCCTCAGTCACAATACCTGGATGGGCCCTGTACAGAGGATTACAGTGAGACACTGGCCGTTCAATTGATCAACCCAAAGGGAAGATGTTCTATGGGCCCTGTATTGTGGTCAGAATGCCAGGATCTTGGGGCAAAGACAGAAATGCCAACAGGCTAGGTGACTCTAGATTTAGGGCCTGGGTACCTGCCTCATTGAACAAAGCTGTGACATGCAAGAGAGAGACGCTTTGAAAATGACCTTTGAGCTGGGGCAGAGCAATTGATTGCCTAGCATGCACTAAGTCCTGGGTTCAATACCCACCATAAACTTCATTGTGTATCTGTGACTGAAGTACTGGGGAGGTGAAGAGAGGAACATCAGGAGTCAAAGGTCATCTTCAGCCTTTTCTGAAGATCCTGCCTTTAAAAAAAATAAATAAATCTAGGGACTGACTGGAAAGGTGGCTTAGCTCTTAAGGGTACTTGCTGCTCTTGCAGACTTCAGTTTCCAGCACCCGCAGTGGGGGGCTCACAGCCCCCTGGAACTCCAGACCCAGGGCATCTGCCGCCATCTTCTGTTTTCTGGGGACTGAACACATGTAGTTCACAGCAGGCAGACACACACACACGTACATAAATAAAATCAATTCGTTTAAAACCTGAAGCGCCAAGATGGACCTTTGAAGGGGCTGAGGGTACAGCTCAACTACAGAGCTGTTTGGCTAGTGTGCAGTAGGCCTCGCTTCCACACCCTGCACCACAGGAAAGAGACTTTAAAAAACTGTGTGCTGTGCAGTAATTGCTTCTCATTCCCTCATTCTTTAGACATAGACATACTCAGGGGAGGGCGCCAGAGAGTTTGTCTGAAAGTTAACTTGCTGTCAAAGTTAACAAGGTATTTTTTCCCCTGACACTTCACATTGTCATCTGACCCTCAGTCTCCAGCATCTCCAAAAGCTTCTGGGTGAGAAAGATTCTATTAACTTCCCATCAAGGGCCAGGCTGGGTGCCAGCTCCCTTTCTGACAGGGAAATCTGTGGGAGCAGGTTCATGACCTACTTTGATATGTCCACAGAGAAAAGGCTCGACCTCGTTGGAGATTCAAATCCATCTGGAGAGAGACCATAGATGCTGCTGTGGTATGTTGGCTCCCGTCCACTTTGTTATCCTGAACAGTTCTCAGCCTCCTATTGCCTGGAAGGAAGGAAGGAAGGAAGGAAGGAAGGAAGGAAGGAAGGAAGGGAGTAGAGAAAGACAGACAGACAGACCAAAAAAAGGGCTTTGGGGATGGGTCTCAGAAGAATACTTGCCTGTAATGAACAAATTCCTGGGCTCCATCCCCAGGCCCACAAAATATACAATAAAATTAATTTCACCCCACGGAGGGAAGAGACAGGTGGGGGAAGGAAGGAGGAAGAAAGGAAGGGGCATGAGGGTGGGAGGGAGACTAATTGTGGATAAGGGGTTGGCAGGGGTCTCCATGGGTACCGGCAATTACGTCGCACACACTCCCACAGACATACACATGCACACATAGATAAAAACACACCTTAAGTCTTTATTTCATATGTATGGGCATTTTTCCTGTGTGTGTGTATGAGGCCAGACGAGGGCACTAGATCCCCTGGAACTGGAGTTACAGATGTTGTGAGCCACCACAATATTGGTCCTGGGAATCAAACCCAGATCCTCTAGAAGAGCTGCCAGCGTCAGGCCAGGTGTGGTGGCATAAACCTTTAATCCCAGCACTCTGAGAGGCAGAAGCAGATGGATCTCTATGAGTTCAAGGACAGCCTGGTCTACAAATGAGCCCGAGACAGCCAGGGCTACTCAGAGAAATCCTGTCTAAAAAAAAAAAAAAAAAAAAAAAGAAAGAAAAAAGCTGCCAATGTTTTTAACCAATAAGCCATCTCTGCAGCCCAATTAAAAATAAAAATAAAAAACAAATCTTAAAAAAATTTTTTTGGAATCTTTGCTGGTTTTCCTCTATGTTCCTTCTGTTGGCAAAAGAAGCACGTATTATCATTCATCTGGAAGAAGCCTGCAGCATAAGCTGTGATCCTTTGCTGTAGCATGGGGTAGCCTGAGAGCTTGCTGTGCAGTCAAGAACGACCCTGAGTCCCTTCCTCATCTTCCTACCTCTTACTCCCCAGTGCTGGGGTTATAGGCATATGCCAGGGTTTTGGAAGTAGGGCTTTTTTGTTTGTTTGTTTGTCTGTCTGTCTGTCTGTCTGAGACAGGGTCTTACTGGCCCAGAGCTCTCTATGTAGACCAAGCTGACTTCAATTCACCTGCTTTAGCCTTCTGAGCCCTAAGATTAAAGATGTGCACCACCACAGCAACCAGGTGGATTTTCTTAATTGTGTGCATGTGTGTGTGTGTGTGTGTGTGTGTGTGTGTGTGTGTGTGCGCGCGCGCGCGCGTGGGCGTGCACTCTTCGTGGAATCCTAGGGGGGGGGGTAGGGGTATGGAAACTAAAAGCTCATTCTGAAAAATAAAAATAAAAATGCCATTTCCGAGGTCAGACACTTCAAATGTAGTGCTCTGCTCCATATAGCCACACGGGGGCATGCACGCGCGCACCATAAACTTTTCATCTTTTTTTTTAATATGCGTGCTGGTGTGAAAAAGATGTCAGACCTGGAGTTAGAGTTCCAGTCAGCTCACAGCGGCCTGCCATGGGCGCGGTGCTAGGAATCTAATTTGGATCCTCTGTACATACCCCGACCTCTGAGCCATCTCTCCAGCCCCTCGCTCCTTGACTTTCTTTAGCTTTATTCAGATGCCCTTGAAGTTTAAATCTGTCCTGTGGCTTCATCAAAGAGCGTGATCCAAAAGTTTGTTTTTGTTCTGGAGGCCTCAAACCTTCTCCAGAAGGTCCACAATGTCCTTGATTGCCTTAAAGACAGTCTGGTCAGAGAGATAAATAAATTCATTATTTGGGCAGCTCCCCCCTCCCAGCACTTCAATGCTCCTTTTCTGTCTGTGTTTAGCCCAAGTGTTCCGGTGGCGCAGCCATTCTTTTCTGGTATCAGCAGCTCTCTCCTCTCTCTGAGCGGCTTCTGTCTTCTGAATGAACTCCAGCTCATCTCACCGAACTCCAGGTCTAGAAGCTGCAACCTCCTAGCCGGCTGGGAGGAGTGTCAGGGGAAGATAAATCCCACACACATTCCCGGACATTGAGTTGCCTCCAAGCCAGACAGAGGGGGCCTCTCTCTCCCTCAGGACTGAAAGTCACCTACTACACCAGACTGGAGGGGCAGATGACTCAGAGAACAGCCGCTGGATGCCTTGAGCTTGGCTCTGGGTGAATTGGGAGACAAGCAAAGGGCTCTCCTCTCTGCTGTCCCCGCACCCACTGACATATCCCCTGTGACTAGGATCTTATTTCCTTAGAGAAGCCCTCCCTCAGCACCTCTGCACACCTGGCCTCTGCTCCCATCACTCATGCTGTTGGTTTCTTCTATAGGAGAGGCTGACAGCATCATACTGAATGTTGTGTGTGGGTGGGTTTTTAAATTCACTTAACAGCCTGATTGCAGCCCTCCTCCCCTCCTCTCCTCCCACCCCCACCCTCACACCTCCTCCTCCATTCTCCCATCCCCTTATCCTCAAGAAGGGGACCTTACCAGTCTAGCTAGGGACCTCAAGTCCCAGCAGGACTAGACGCATCTTCTCCCACTGAAGCCAGGCAAGGGATCCAAAGGCAGGCAACAGAGTCAGAGATAGCAACACCATCCCCCATCCCTCAGGCTCCTGCAATCCTTCCCCCCACTCTTCCACCATACTTCCCCTACCCCGCCTATTGCTTGGCTGTGGGTCTCAGCATCTGTTTCCATCAGCTTCTGGATGAAGCCTCTCAGAAGACAGTTATGCTAGGCTCCTGTCTGCAAGTGTAGCAGAGTACCATTGGTAGTGTCTAGGGCTGGCTCTCTCCCATGGGGTGGATCTCAAGTTGAGCCAATCATTGGTTGGCCATTCCCTCAGTCTCTGCTTCATCTTTATCCCTGTACTTCTTGTGTAGGCAAAACACATTTTGGGTCAAAGGTTTTGTGAGTAGGTTGGTGTCCCTCTCCTTCCACTGGAAGTCCTGCCTGACTACAGGTGGTGGCCTCTTCAGGCTCCATGTCCCACATGATAGAAGTCTCAACTAGGGTCACCCCCGTCGACTCCCAGAAGCCTCCCCACTGATTTCTGTTCTTTCTCCCAGCCTCATCCCCTTCCCACTCCTGATCACCATTCCTGTTCCCCACCCAGACTCCTCTCTCTAATGTTCCACCATGCTACAAGGACTCTAGCTCAACTATGTTCAAAGCCAGAAACTGGAAACAACCTAGATGTCCCTCAGCTGAAGAATGGATAAAGAAACTCTGGTACATTTGCACAACAGAATACCACTCAGCTATTAAAAACAAGAGCACCATGAAATTTGCAGGCAAATGGATGGAACTTGAAAAGATCATCTTGAGAGAGATAACCCAGAACCAGAAAGACACACATGGTATGTACTCACTTATAAAGGATATTAGCCATAAAGTACAGAATAACCAGGCTAGAATTCACAGACCCAAAGATCCCAAGTAAGAACGAGGGCCCAAGGGAGGATGCCTGAATCCCTCTCGGATGAGGAAATAGAATAGACATCGGAAGTGGATGTTCTGGTTTCTTGCAGGTGGCCCCACCAGGAGGCAGAGCCAATCATTCTCAGGGAAGCCCCTAAACTGGCTCTGTGACCAGTACTACTGCCCTTGAGTCAGCGAAGGCTGACTGTCAGTTCTGTATTCAGATCAAGTTGTAAGGAAACATGGGACCTGGCAAGTGTAGACGCCCACATCATCCTTATTATCGTGACAACAGGATTGGCATGTGGATGAAGCTGAAGCTGAACAGAACTTCTCAGTCTCCTTCTCTGCTGAACTCCCACGCAGGCTTTGGGAGTGAGAGGGCAGAGGCCACGAAGGAGAGGAGAAAGGAGCAGTACTATTGGGGCTGGAGGTGCCAAGGTCCTCTAGGGCACCTGAGCAGGGGGCAGGTGAAGCTCACTTCTCTTCAAGTCCACCCTGGTCAACTCTGACTAAATAGCTAAACATACAATGTTTTATGGATTTCTCAGCTCAATAGATCCAGAGTTGGGAGTGGTGACACATGCCTGTTATCCCAGCAGCTGGGCTGTGTGAGCAGGAGGTTCTCCTCTTCAGGGTCACCTTCAGTTTGAGCCTAGCCTGGCCTCCATAAGACCCTGCCTCAAAACAAACAACAAAAACATAAAACTTAGCAGCTTCTTAGGCCTGAACCAGTCAGAGCTAGGTAGGGACTTGTGTCTGCCTTGGGGAGAGACACAAGCCCCCTCTCCTTTCCGGGTACAGAGAGAATTAAGAATCCCAGCAGATGAGGGAGAAGGCAATGTGGGGGAAGCAGGCAGGAGCTCCTAAGGGCTGTTCCTCACTCTGTGTGGAAGGGAGGAAGGACCTGTAGGTCCCTGGCATCTTCCACAGTCTTCCAACTGAAGTCACATTGGACCTCAGAGGCACACCCTGTGGCTCGTGGCCAGCCTCCACCCTGAATCTGGGGTCCCACTGACTCCCCACAACAGCTGCATGCGGTTAGTGGTGGACCCTGTCCCGTTTTATAGAAGGCAAAAGCATGGTCGAGGAGACAAAGCAGCCCGCCCCACGAGGAGAGCTGAGGCTCGCACAGTGAGCATGCTAACTCTAGAGCTTTTGCTTTTGTCACAGAGTAGGTTGTAGGAGAAGACACAAGGCACAGCGAACCGGTATAGGCAGATCACATCACTCATTCATTCACTCATTCATTCATCCCCTGAGTCCCATTAGACAGAGCAGTACCACTTCTTCAGTTCTCAGTGTCCTGGCCTGCATACAGCCTGGATCTGAGCCATACATTCCTGAGGTACCAAGTACCTTTCCAAGTTTTTCTTGGAGTGAGAAATGGGCCCATTTTCAAATGGACCACACCAGCCTCTCCCATAAGGAACAAACACACAAGTATAGTGTGTTTGTTCCCACAAGTGCTT
>NW_026593329.1:0-30227 GCF_907164565.1 Psammomys obesus | reverse complement strand
ATCCATTCATCCATCCATCCATCCAACAACAGTTTCCCAACACAGAGATAAACATTCAGAATGATGGAACATATGAGGACAGGGAGCCCAGAGCTGGAGCCATCTTGGGGTCAGAGTTGGGGAAAGGTTCCTGGTGGAAGATGCAGAACACTCAGTACTGAGGCCTGGTCCCAGTGTCTAAGAAGGCACCAGACTCTAGTGCGGCTTCTGGCTTGTGTTGGTTACTTTTGTCACTTCTGTAACCTTGCAGCTGCCAGGCTGGTCTGAAAGGGTTAGACTAACTTTGTAACCTGTATGTCTTCTAAAGCCTATAGCTTTGAGTTTTAGGTTCAGGTTAAGCTAAAGCCTCTTAGTACCTTTCCAGAGAATGGAGGAATGTGACCCTATCTGTGAGGACAGATATAAAAAAAGGCAAGCAAGCAATGACCTTCACTCAGCAAAAAAAAAGGACCAGACCCTTGTCTTTCAGATAGCATTTCTTAGCAACAAACCCAGACTTGTTCTGAGTAGCTTTTGACCTGTAGCCAAAAGTCCGCAGCCCCTAATCTTCAAGGATGAGCTAACCACTCCCACCTTGAATTGCAGCTGCATCCACACTTGGCAGGACTGACCAAGCTTGAGCACCTAAGACTAACCAATCATCTTACTTTATAGCTTCCTCATCCAATCCTAAAGACTGCAACTTCAAATCTCCCACAATTTTTCTTTTAAAAACCTAAAGGCCTTTGTCTCCGGGTGCCACTCTTTGCTGACCGGCAGGGGTGACCCCATTGCGCAATGGTTAATAAACCTCTTGCTTTTGCAATGAGTCTTGGTCTGGGGGAGTTTCTGGGAAGGGCGCGATCTTGAACTCCTGAGCTGTGAGACCCCAGGTCTTACAGGTCCACTAAGATAAATTATATTCTTACTTTATTTTTACATAATTATTTATTTCTATGTCTGGATTTCACTTTTGTCCAGGATGACTTTTTTGTTGTTGTTTTCTGTTTTGTTCTTGCTGTTGTTTTTGAGACAAAGTCTCTCTATGCAGCCCTGGCTGACCTGGGACTCACTATATAGATCAGGCTGTCCTCAAACTCAGTGATCCGTTGGGCTCTGCCCTTTTAGAGTTCACATGCGCTAAAGGTATTCTAGCTAGCTGTGTGTGATGCACTAAAGGCACGCGCCACCACACACGCCAGCTAGAGTAATTCCTCTTAATGAAAAATTGCAGGTGCACGGGAAAATGGTGGTGCACCCCTCTAATGCCAGCACTTGGGAGGCAGAGGCAGGTGGATCTCACTGAGTTTGAGGCCAGCCTGGTTTACAGAGAGATTTCTAGGACAACCAGGCTGCACAGAGGAACCCTGTCTTGAAAAAAATTTTTTTAATTGACTGAGAGTTTTTTCCTACGTGTATGTGTGCCATGTATGTGCCTGGTGCCCTAAAAAGCCAGAAGAGACCATCAGATCCGCTGAAGATGGAGTTACAGGTGTTTGGGATCTGCATGCAGGTGGTGGGAATTGAACCTGTGTCCTCCACAACATCAACAAGTGTTTTTTTTTCTTTCTTTTTAAATGTGCATCTACATGTGTGTCTGCATGAGGGAGTCAGAACTACTGGAACTTTGAGTTACATACAGTTGTGAGCTGCCCTATGGGTGCTAGGAATTGAACCCCGGGTCCTCTGGAAAAGCAGCCAGTGTTCTTAACAGCTGAGTCATCTCTCTACCCCCACCCCTGCAATAAGTATTCTTAACTGCTGAGCCATGTTTCCAGCCTTGTCCAGGATGGGTTTGAATTTCTTAACACTTGTTCAACAACAGTCCAGGCTGTTTTCAGTCGTCTGTCTTCTAAATGCTGCAGGCTCTCTAGTGTAGGCAACTATACACAGCAAGGCACAGGTTTTGTTTGTTTGGACTTTTTGATTCTGGGGTGGTATGTGTAGCACTCATGTGGAACTTAGAGGACATTTTTCAAGAATCAATTCTCTCCTTCCACCATGCAGGCTCTAGGGACTGAACTCAGGCAGTCAACCTTTCAGCAAGTGCCTTTACCTGCTGAGCCATCCTGACAGCCTCTGTTGTATGCATGTTCTTGTTTGAGATTTCGTTTTCTTTTCTTTTTCTTTTTATTTATTTGTTTGTTTGTTTGTTTTTGAGACAGAGTGTCACTCTGTAGCTTAGACTGGCCAGGAGCTGGTGGCAGCCATCTTTCTTTCTCCTCCCTTAAACTGGGCTCACAAGCCTACGCCCCCACACTTAGCGAAGCACGGGGTTTATACCTGCTGACCTGTCCATGGACAAGGCTGCTCCACAATGGCCTTTCCTCAAACGAGGACAACAACTGAAGAGGTTGATGCTGTACTGGACAGATGACCAGGACCCTCAGCCCTCTCTCCCTCTCACCCTTGCTTTCCCACTAGAACACTTGTTTCCTCAGTAAGCAGTCAGTCACTTTAGAAGACATGGGATTAGCTAAAGAATTGGCTCTTGAGGGAACCCATCAAAATGACAGACTGACCTCCGTCTTGGCGCAGAGTCAATGAGAGAATAAATCCCTTGGGAGCAGGTGGTGGACGAGGGCAGATGAAGGACACCCCTTCCTACTTCCCTGGACTTTAAGCTCTTTTTGTGAGGAAAGTCTGTCCAAGTAATTAATGGAAGTAATTGGGGGTCAGATGGTCACAAATTAAAAACACTCAGCACAGTCACGATGCCAAGACTGTTTGTGCCAGGCAGACGGGGCTGGCCTGATGTGTCCTAGCAGTGTGACCCAGGACCTTGTTGTCCCTGCTTTGAGGGAAAAATCTCTGGTGAGGTCCACGGTTACGTCCAAAATCAGCAGCCGAGGCTACAAACAGGAGCACCGACACAGCTCCTGACAGCACTGTAGCCCCTAGCTCAGAGCTGGATCCTCTGAGTCTTCTGCAAGGCAAAGAGGGCCAGTGTTCGTCACTGCTCTTCTTGGCTTCATTCCTCACAGGGTACGGGTGGCTTTCCAACCCTTGAAAGCCAAAGCTAATTTGTCACTCATCTCTCTGCTTGTTCACATATCACCCGTTCGCCCACCCACCCATCCATCCATCCAACCCTCCCGCCTACCCACAACCTTTCTCTGTACAGTCCGCTCACCTGGCTGTGCACTCATCTGTCCGTGCATCACCCGTATGCGGCCCAGCAGTTTCCTATCCACCCATCGGTTTTTAAATTTCCCCATAACCCTCCTATCTACCCATGCATCCACTTGGTCCATATAGCTACTGGCCCATCAATCCGCCCATCCTTTTCCCCAGACACCATCTATTTACTCTCCCATGTGCAAGCCACCCCATCAACTCCTCCATCCACGTGGCCATGTAGCTGCTCTTCACTCATTCATCATGTGCAGCACCCCTCCCCCATCAATCTACCCTTCAACTCATCCACCACACAGAGCACTCTTCCCTTCACCGGCCCACCTGTTTTCATGGATCAGTGTGCAACCCACACAACCACCCATATTTCATCCATCTATCCACCCCGCCACCGTCGACCGGTTCATCTCCTCCACCCGTTGACTTCGCAAATATTTGTTAGGATCATGTCAAATTCAAGGCAGGCCTTTGCTGGGCATGGGTGGTGAGAAGAACAACCATAGACCTTTGCTCCTGCAGCTTATGACATAGTCCAGAAGAGTTGTGCATGAGCAAGCAACATCCCACCTGACAACCAGAAGAACAAAATAAGGCAAGAGGGGACTACAGTTCTCCTGAGAAACAGGACATCTGCACATCTGCACATACATATAAATACATACGTGTGTGTATGAAGATATATCCGAGGGGTTTACAGGGGAATTGGCTCACTTATTTATGTAAGCTGAGTCCCACCATTTATTATCTAAAAGCTGGAACTCCAGGGAAGCCAATGTCTCAATCTGTGTCCAAGGACCTGAGATAGAGCAGCTAACAGTGCAAGTCCAGAGCCCAAAGGGTTCAAGGATAGAAGATGACAGCCCAGCGCCATAAGGCAAAGAATGGATCCACCTTCTCTCTGCCCTTTCCCCCACCCCTCAGCTATGAGCTGAGCTTGTCCACACTGCAAGTTTGTGACCAAGCATTGACTCCGCCCAGACACACCCTCTCAGACACACCCAGAGAAGATACTATATCAAAGCATCTTTTAGCCCAGGCAAATTGACATTCAGCTTTAGTCATCACAGAGGGTGACAAGTCAAGGTTTTCCTGGGCTGAGCTTGGCAGAAGAGGCCCCTCTGATGAGTTTCTATTGAGGTGAGAATTGAGGGAACAATGATCTAGGGAAAAAGGAGACCTGGGGGACTCAGACAGGATCCCCCTAGCCCCAGCCCGGACAAGCTGGGATTGTTCAAGCTTCATGAGAAGGCAGAGAGCCCAATGGTGTGAGTGACTGGAGAGAGAGAGATGCAAGGAGGCTGGACAATCCCAGTTTTACAGGACTATCCTCTGGGCCAAACTGTCACCCTCTTCTGGAATGCCTAAGGCCCTCTTGCAAAAGAAAATGACAGCTGGGCCTTATTGTCTGTGGACATCTTCTCACAGGGGGAACAGGCAGGGGGAGTCGTTGGACCCCCACTTCAGTACCCAGCCACCCTCCCAACCAGTTGTATGCAATTCTGCTCTAATTGCAGGTGGCCTCCAGGTCTCAGGAGAGATGGTATGGGTGAGGAGAGCCCCATCTGTGCAGCCACAGGAAGTTGTCACCCCTGATGGGCGAAGCCCTTTCACCATGACTGCTTTAAGATTGCCCATGCTCCCACCATTTTCTTTGTAAAGAAGCCTAATGAACTCTTCGGCTCACCTGGGTGACCTTTGGGGGAATTGTGCCTCCTGCCTCGGTTTGTCATTGGTGAATGCTGTTTACCTATCTCCCAGGAAAGGGCTCTTCCCTCAGAGAAGCATCACAGCTTAAGAACCAGCAGGCTGTTCCCTGGACTCTGAAGAGAAGACTATTATATTATTCCTGAATGTGACAAGCTCCTTCAGGCTTGCTCTCTCCAGCTAAGGGCTCATTGCTAACTGTGGACAAACATGAACTCATGCAACACCTAAGGGCCCATGATGATCAGCTGCAGTTTGCCTCTTTGGCCTGCTCGGCGGAAGGTACCTGCTTCAAGCCCACTAAGGCGCTGATGTTGCCTTAGAAACCAGATGCATGATGCTTATTTACTTCCCAGCCGCTGTGAGAAGTCAACCCCTCTGCACAAGAGCATGAAGCTGGCAAGTAGAGGGGTGACTGGGGATCACCAAGATTTCGGGGGATAGAGAAGAGGAGAGAGAGACTAGAAGGAAAGAAAGAGGGGAGGTGGCTAGGAAGTAAGAGAAGAGGAAAAGCAGGATTCAGCTTGAAGCCACCTAATCAGAAGCCTTCTGGGAGGTCATGGTTAGCATCAGATGTCAAGTTGCATGACATGCGGGTTGCCTGGTGCTCAGATATGTGCTTAGTCCCAAGTGTGTCTACTGCAGCTATTTTTGGCCAAAAGCAACACTTGAATAGATCGATGAATTGGGCAATAAGACGCGAGTATCACCCAACCCATTCAGGGCCTGAGTAAATCACAAAGGCAGCAGAGGCCAAACCTACTCTCTCTGACTGCTGGACTAGGCGGTCTACTGCCCTGGTCTGGGATCGCAGCATCAATTCTCCTGTCTCCGGCTTGCCAACTACAGAACGTGGTACTTGTCCTCACCCACCTATGCAAGCCGGCTCCTTCAATACATCTCTTCATACAGCTCTTGTACGCCATATTTCACTGGAGATCCCCGATGCATACAACATCCAGCCTCTCTGGACTGCCTCCATGAGTTACTCTCTGTCCTGGGACTTCATTTATTTCCTATTGGAGCTTGCTACTGCTTCCCAAGTGACAGGTGTTTTTTGTTTTGTTTTGTTTTGTTTTGTTTTGTTTTCCTTTGTATAACAGAGTCTATCTTTCTAATGCGCTGTGCACATGTGGTCCAGCCCTCTCCAGAACTTGTCATTCAGCAAGTGCTCAATAACGATCATGGAGGCAGAAGACTTCTCTCTTCCTTTGTGTGTGAGCTTATGTGCACCGTGTGCAGGTAGGAGCCCCTGGAGGCAAGAAGGAGGCATTGGATCCCCTACAACTAGAGTTACAGGTGGTTGGCAGCTGCTATACAGGTGCTCAGAACCAAAGCAGGGTCCCCTGCAGAACAAACAGATGATCTGAACTGCTGAGCCATCTCTCCAGTCCCCAACCTTTTGCCCTAATGAGAGAATCTCATGAAGCCAAGACTAGCCGTGAACTCCTCATCCTCTTGTCTCTGCCTCCCAAGCGCTGGGATTATAGGAACGCACCGTCACACCTGGATTTTAAGGTATACTTTGGAAACAACAAACTAGTGGGTCCCTAAATCATCCTGCTGTTTCTCGTGAGCATCTCGTCCAGGCCTTGGCGCCCGGCCCTACTCAATATTGCCAGCACAAGTCATCTTGCATTAACCCACTGGGGCTCGTGTCATGTTTGCTTCAAATTGTCTCTGAAGCAAAGTGCTATCTCCCTCACTCCAGAAAACACTGTCACAGCCTATGTTCCAAGGAAATGTCATGCATACCCCGAGGCCACTGATGCCACCGACGGAGGCTGTTCAGAGGCTATGTCCCTGTGTTAGGTTTTTGTTCATTTGTTCTGTTTTTGACACAGGGTCTCACTTGTACTGTGTGGCCCAGCCAAGCCTTAAACTTGAGGCAATCCCCCTGCCTCTACTTCCTGAGTGCTTGCTGGGATTTCAGGTATATGTTTGCATGCCAACTTTTTAAAGACAAGGCTTTTACTACATAGCATGTACCCCTGGCTGGCCTGTAACTCTCTATGGGGCTCATAGAGCTCTGCCTGCTTCCTCAGACTGAGAGCTCTACCTGTTTCTGCCTCATGAGTGCTGCGATTAAAGGTGTGTGGCATCACATCTAGCTTTTGGTTGTTTTTGTTTTGTTTAATGAGCCTTTTGTTGGTCCCATGCAACCTGCTCATGAACCTCCTCCTGGCTTCTGGGAGAGTTTCCCAAAGGGCAAGTCTAAAACCATACCACCACAGAGATCTCCTTAGCTGTTGAATGAAGTGGGACTCTGGAGGGGAAGCACCCTGGTGGAGCTACAGGGGGAGAATGACAGCACAGTAGCCATCACAACTTGACACAGTGATTATCAGTCCTTGCCAAACAAGTGCCTCTCAGGATAAGGGCTGGAGTCAGGTGATGCCAGCATACTACAGGCACCCTTGACAAAGTCCAACCTCTCATTTTTTGGTAACGCTTCAGCTAAATATGGTGCCCTGGTTTCCTTGAGCTGCTTTACAAAAAAAAAAAAAAAAAAAATCACAGACGTGAAGACTTATAAATAACAAACATTTATTTCTTACAGCTCTGGAGGCTAGAAGTTGGAGGTCGGGTACCAACATGGTTGAGTTCTTGTGAGGGACCGCTTCCTGGTTCATAGACCCTCTGGCTGGGTTCTCACCTGGTAGAAGGAGCAGGGAGGCCTCCAGAGTCTGTGTTATAAGCTCACTAAATGCACTGAGGATGACTCCGTCCTCATGACCGAACCATTTCCAAAGGGCCCTCTTCAAAACACCCTGAAGGAGTGGGTCCCTAAAACATCCCCAGGAGCTTCCTGTGAGCCTCTGTCTCAGGTATCAATCAGCTCCCAGCCTGGCTCAGTGTTCCCAGCTCAAGTCACCTCAAATCAACCTACATTCATCACGTTGGGTGTGAGGTATCAGCACAGCGACAGAGGGGAGACACAGACATTGCCTATTGCATGTGCATTTGTTTGTTCTTGGTCTAACATCCCTAGGCTGCTGGGACCTTCTACGGAAGAAGAGCATTCCTGCTCCCATAGAGAATGGACTGAGCTTGAATGGCCGCTGAGAGCAATGTTGTCATTTAGGAGAAAGATGATTCGTGGTCCATAGTGTGGCTTGTGATAAGAACAGGGCAAATACTTCTGAGGTCAGAAGCTGTGAGCTCTCATGTCAGCTTAGGAGGGGTGTAAAGCTGTAGGTCATGAAGCCCAACTTGATTTTCTTCACACACACACACACACACACATGCCCCAGCCTGGGAGGTGGGCTCTGCGCAGGAGTAGCTCTCTCTGTGCTTCCTGCATCTCTACTCTGCTGACTAGGCTCTGGGATCAGCTGTCCCAGCAAGTGCTTCTAGGCAAACTCCATCCGGTCCACTGCCCGGAGTGAGGGGACGCTTCCGTCTTCAGCATCTGTCTCCCTTGGAGAGGTGCCACCGGCTGAGTGTGGGAAAGCAGAGAGCAGGAAGAGGTGGATCAGTCATCCTCATCGTCATCTTCATCCTCCGTGTCCTTGTTGGGGGCGCACCTCTGGAAACACTGCACCACAGTGGCGAGGAAGAAGCTGGAGATGATGGCAGCAATGGACACAGCGACGCCCGAGAAGATGATGATGAAGAGGTCTGTGAGGGACAAGCTAAACTTACACTCGCTGAAACTGGCTTCTGACAGCTCCCTCAGGGCTACCCTCCGGTCCTCCATGGGCAGCGAACACTGGATGGCATCGAGGCCTGGGGAGAGATGGGTGGGATGGGAGAGGGTTAGGCTGCGGCCCACGACTGCTCAGAAGTACCTCAGGGGAGGAATTCTCACAACACCTGCTTTGGTAACACAGCTTCACCAGTTTACATGTAGGCTTGGGGGCCCAGGCATTCAGCTCTGGAGACTTCCTCTTACCTGTAGATAGATCTGTAAGGTGAGATTTTTCCAGGGAGAAAATGGGAGACATCATTTTGACAGGAAGCTTAGCAAGAGTCAAGGCTTGCTTCCTTTTTGTTGTTGTTTTGTTTTTTGGTTTTATTTTCATGAGATAGGGTTTCTCTGTGTAGCTTTGGCTGTACTAGACTCGCTTTGTAGACCAGGCTGGTCTCAACTCACAGAGATCCTCTCGCTTCTGCCTCCCTGAGTGCTGGGATCACAGACTAAGGCCACCGCAGCCGGCCCACTTGCTTACAAATGCTTTCAAATTCTCAGAAAAGCCTCACATTCCCTGTTTCAGTGTTTCCAAGCCTCAAAGAGCTTGCCCTCACCCCTCCCAGCATCGCCTCAAAGTCAAGATGTTTTCTCATCTTGTGTCCAGCAAAGAGCATTTTCACTCACTGCCCAGCACCCCCAAACCATCCTTGGGGTTCTTACCGATACGCTTCTTTCACTCCGGCTCAGAAACATAAAGTGGAGAAAAATATCTGAGCTTCCTCCCTCCTATAGTCTCATCCCATCCCTTACACATCCACAGCCATCCCACCCATGTATTCCTCCCAAGGGAACAGTTGCCTAGCAACCATACTGCACTCTTTCCTCTTCCTAAATCAATGTAGCTGCTTTACAGACCCAAGATTTAGACAACCAGAGCTCTTTGGTTTATACTTGGCCACAGGCTTTCATTTTCCATGTTATATTATATTATATTATATTATATTATATTATATTATATTATATTATATTATATTATATTATATTATATATATTATATAATATATAATTTTTTATCCTGAGGCAGGGTCTCACTGTGTAGCCCTGCATGGCCTGGAACCCACTATGTAGACCAGGTTGGCTTAAAAAATCACAGAGATATGCCTACTTCTGCCTCCCAAGTTCTGATGTATTAAAGGCCCGTGTCTTTTATAAGGAAGCCACATATGCTTTGCCCTTGCTCATCCTAGGCAAGCACAGTGCCATCGAGCTACATCCCAAGCCCTTGACTCTCTCTTAAGAAGATAAAACTTCAGGGCTGGGATGTAGCTCAGTTGGGATAATGCTTGCTTAATGTGCACAGAGCCTTGGTTTCTACATCAGGGTGGCATGGTGCATGCCTGTAATATTAAAACTTGCAAGCAGGAAGATTTGGCCAGCCTGAGCTACATGGAATCTTGTCTAAAGACAAAATCAAAATTTAATGTGGGACTGGAGTATAAAAAAAACAATTATTAACCTATTGTACTTGTTGTTTTGGAGGCTTATCGCCTCTGTCTGCTAACCTAGGCCTAGTCCCGGAAACTTGTAGACTCCATACAACCTAACCTAGGCCTAGAATGCTTCCAGCCTCTGAGGCTTGCTTCTTACTAAACTCATTCTTTCTTGTTCTTACTGAGCTCTGTGCTGGCTGGTTCGACTTAGCTATTCAGGCTCAAATGCCTCTCCCAGCTGACTTATTCAATCTGGCCTTTCTCTCAGCCTCTAAATTGCTCTGTTTGGTCTCAAACTATCTCCAGCAATCCTCTCTAATCTCATTCTCTGGCTCATTCCGTCTTCACCTGAGTTTTCTCTCTGCAACTGTTTCTCTATTACTAACTAAAACCTGCCTCCCCCCCCCCCTCTCTCTCTCTCTCTCTCTCTCACTGTCTCTCTCTCCCTGCATTGCCCCTTAGGTAGCTTCCCTTTCCTCTCTATTATGTCAAGTCCTTTTCTGATTCATCACTGTTTCAGCCACTCAATAAGACATCACTTTCAACATGGGCGCTTCCTTCTACAAACTAACTTTACCTGCATTGTTTGGGATTAAAGGCTAAAACCACCTCACTTGGATCTAAGTTTTTCTTTACCTGAAACTTGCTCTATACCAGGCTGGCCTTGAACTCAGATCTGCTTGCTTCTGTCTCCTGGATGAAAGGTCTGTTTGTATTCCAGCTGAATCACACAGACCTAGAAGGTCTTTGGATGTGATCTCTTGACAGAGCAGCCATGTTCTGAATTAAAATTCCTCTACACTGGAGGGATAGCACAGTGGTTAAGAGACTTCTTTCTGCTCTTCCAAGCACCCAAGTAGGCTTCTAGCACCCATGTCAAGTGACTCACAGCTGCCTATAACTCCAGCTCCAGGGGATCTATAATTCCAGCTCTAGAGACTCTGATGTCCACCTCTGGCCTGCACACACACACACACACACACACACACACACACACCACACACACACACACACACACACACACGGTGTGCGTGCACAGGCACACACAATTGAAAATTTTAAATTAGGCATACTTTTAAAAAAAATCAAGCTTTTACCTACTTATTCTGAGCATTTGAAAAGCATTTGGGCCAATCAGGAAAGCTTTAAGATTTCCATAGTGAGGCTCCCCTGCAGACATCCATTTCTGGAGTGTTAAAAGTCAGTCAACCTGCCTCTTCTTGGTAGCTACGCTAGCCTCTAGCCAAAGATGCCCAAAAACAAGAAAGAAGAGTTCTTCCTGGGATGCGCCCATGAGCACTGTCATCTTTCCGGCCGCAGCTCCCTGAGTCAATTCTGATTTCCACAATGCTCTTTGTGCCTGGAGATTAGCCTTGGCATTTTTACAAAGCGCTGTTTTTCGAAAATGTCATTTCCCATTTCTCTGTGGCTGGAAGAAAAGGGCTTCTTTGGGAAAACACCATTCGACCCACCAGGCGTGGAGGCTGGGCCTGCGTACTCAGCTGTCATGAGACACCCTGACTTAACGGCTCTCCCGGGCTCACAGAGGGCAGACAAGAGGAGCAGGACAAAGACAGTCAGGTGGATGGACAGAGCCAGGCAGAAGAGGGTGGAGATCCGCTCCTGGCACCATCCGCAACAGCGCCCATGACTAGTGCAGGGCTCCCGGGCTGGGGCCTGAGACCTCGGGGTTCCTTCTCTCTTACAGTGTCTTACCACAGACTAGCTTCCTCAGCCCGGCGCTGTTTCACTTTGGGTTTTATTGCTGTTGTTTGCCTGATAGTTTTGTGTATGTATAGGATGCAGTTCCTCATTTCCACACACACAACTTTTCCCACTCTCATTTCCCCCACCCTGGTCTCTACAGGACCTTTCTTCTCGGCAAGTGCCCCTCCTGTTTCCGTGTCTTGTTGGTTGGTTTGTTTTGCTTTTCTCTGAGTCAGGTTAGGTGACAGTTCTGGCTGTCCTGGAACTCACTTTGTGGACCAGTCTGGCCTCCATCTCCCTGAGTGCTGAGATTTCAAGGTGTGTGCCATCACTACCCAGCTGTCTCTGTCTTCTTTTTTGTGTGTGGTCCACTGGATTATTAAGGTTGTAGTTTATTGACTGATTGACTTAAAGTTGTGGGGTGTGTGTGTGTGTGTGTGTGTGTGTGTGTGTGTGTGAAGAAAAGGTCAGAAGGGTCAGATTCCCTGCAGCTGGGGTTATAGGTGGTGGTGAACTGGTTGATGTGGGTGCTGGGAATCACACTCTGGTCCCCCGGAAGAGCAATACCCTTTTCTCACCGCTGAACTGTCTTTCCAGCCCCTTTGGGTTTTGTATTGAGACAGAGTCCCATGTAGCCCAGACTAGCCTTGAACTCATATGTAGCTAAGAATGACCTTGAACTTCTGATTCACCTGTTCCCCCCTCTGAAAGTGCTCATAGGCATGCTCCATGGTGTGCTGGGGCTTGAACCCAGAGCTTCCTGCATGCTTAGACAAGCGCTCTACCAACTGAGCTGCATCCTAACCCCACAAACCCAGGTCTGCTGCCACATGGGATAGCGCCCTCATCCCTGGCTTGTGCCTCATAACATCCTGTCATCTTTACGGACAATGCTAGCAGTACCCCAGTAAATGGGACAGTTCAAAGTGTCCCCGGGAGCCAGGTGTGTTTGTATTCTCAGCACTTGGGAAGTGACGTTATGAGGGTCAGACATTCCAGGCCAGCCTCAGCTGTCTACTGAAGGCTACGTGAAATCCTGCCTCAAGCAAGCAAACAAAAATGTAGCTCGTTTAAGTGTCTTAGCAGCCATTTGAATATAGGAAGTATACATTAGGTCTTAGTTACACATTTTTTAGATGTTTTTAAATTTTCCTTTATGTGTTTTACCTGCATGTATTCTGCATCGCATACATGTAGTGCCAACGCAGGCCACAGTGACAGTAGGAGGAACTGGGTCTCCTGTACCCCAAAATACTGACAATTCCACAGAGCATACACCTACATTATTTCATTATAGCTGCCTCAGTAGCTACCCACAAACTGGGTTACCCAAACTAGTCGGTGGTTGGTTATGGTGGTACACACCTGTAATCCCAGGGTACTAAGGGAGCTGAGGCAAGAGGATCAAAAGTTAGAGGCTAGCATGAGCTACATGGAGAGATCCATGCCTCAAAACAGAATTGTAAAAAGGGGGTGGGGCCAGGGGTGCAGCACAGAAGCAGAACTCTCCCACCTGGCATGCACAAGGCTTGTGTTCAATCCCCACACCGTATACACATAACAACCAAAAAAGGCTCCATCTGGAGCAGAGTACAGCATGGAGCACTGTGGCATGTGTCTAAAATCACAGCATTGTGGAGGCTGAGACGAGGCAAGGAGATTTCAAGATTAGGCTACAAAATATAAGACTGTGTCTCAACACGTACACACTCCCCAGAGAGAGGGAGGGGGAGGAAGAAGAAGAGAGAGAGAGATGCTCTTACACTAGGGGAGAGGCTGCTTGTGTCTTCCGACTTTAATACTCTTTGGCTCCTGGCTACCTCACCTTGTTCTCTAGCCTATCTCCCCAGGATCTTCTGCTCTGTCTGTGTCATTCAGATGTCTCTCCGCCTCTCCTCTACAAGGACAATTGTCGTTGGAGTGAAGCAGAGCCCTCCCCCAACCCGGTCCTGGTCAACCAAGGATGGTCTCATCTTGAGATTCTTAAAGCTAATTCCAACTGCAAACCCTCTTTTTTAATATAAGGTCACCATCACAGGAGAGCCTGGCTCCGACGTGGCCATAAGCCCTGGGGCTCACCATTCAGCAACCCCACCAGCAGCAGCATCTAAGGAACATTCCCACCGTCTCCACACACAATCTCTCCCAGGTTTCTTTGGAGGCAATCACCTCTTACCACTGAGTGTGCTTTCACATGGTTTCTTAAACTCCACTGTGAGCTGAGGAGACAGCAAGCGTGAGGACCTGAATTCAACACCCAGAGTCTAAGTAGAAAAGCCAGATGTCATGGCATGGCATGTGCATGTAAGCCCAGCCCTACTTGGTGAGTTTCGGGCTGGTGAGAGCCTGTCTCAAAAGACAAGATGGATGGTGTGCTGTTGGGTTTCTGTCAACTTGACACAGACTGGGGTCACCTGGAAGAAGGGAGCCTCAGTTGAGGAACTGCCTCCCTCAGGTTGGCCTGGGGCATTTCTGGGGAACATTTTTGTGATTGGTGACTGATGGGGAGGGCCCAGATCCCCATCATCGGTGCTCCTTCTGGGCAGGTGATTCTGGGTTGCACAAGCTGAGCGAGTCAGCATGCACTGTCCTCTGAAATCTCTGCGTCAGTTCCTGCCTTGGCTATCCCGGATGAGGAACTGTATTGTAACCCGTAAGCCAAATAAATCCTTTCTCCACAAATTGGTTTTAGTCAATGCTTTATCACAGCGATAGAAACCAAACTAGGACAGATGTCATCTACAAAATGATAGCCAAGGTCATTCTTTGGTCTATACACACACACACACACACACATACACACACAAATGCACAGCCTCTCCCAGCCAGCAGCCTCGAAAGACCACAATGGGGTTGGTGTTTCTCTGTGCTAGAACAAACAGCACTTAAGTTCAACAGCTCAAAGGAATATGGAGCTTCCCTTTAGCCCCACAGCCCTTCTTGCCGCCCCTCCCAGTGGGGTTCTCTGTCCAAACCTCCAGATCTACCTCCTCCCCATTATTGTTTGTTTGAAGTTTTAACTATTTTGAAACAGCCTCACTATGTAGCCAAAATTGGCCTCCAACAGGCAATCCTCCTGCCTCAACCTCCATGGCATGTGTCAGCCACACCCAGTTTACAGTGACAGCGAAGGAAGCCAGGGCCTCCTGTGTGCCATTCTACCAGCTGAGCTTTGTCCCTGTCCTTTTCTGAGCCCATTTCTTCAGCTCTGAGGATGAGCTGGCATCCTTCCATTAATAACCTTTCCCATGTACTCAGCCAGGTTTGGTTCCTCTTGCTTATGCTCAATGGCCCTGGGATGGACTATGAAAAGTGGAATTCAAGGATAAGTTGGTCCCTGTCCTGACAGCTACTGTCCCACGGCCACATATTATTATCTACAGTTGCCCAGATGCTCTGCAAAAAACACCAGCTAGGAGGCACAGGTGTCCTGAAGGGCCATGGAAAGGGAGTCTGAGAAAATCACCTCCCCTCTGGGGTGGCCTCCTGATTTCTGCCTCGCAGTGGCTCTGTCAACTCATTCATCACACCAGCCAATTCAATCTTGTTCTGGCCAAGCGTCTCTCTTGAGATGGGTGTCTTGCTCCTGTGTGTGGCTGGGGTCATCCTCCAAACTGGCACCCCAGACTCCATCCCCTTGAATGATGACTTCTCCCCACAACTGACACCTGAGTGTTGAGGGTGACAAACTGCCATCCTAGAAATAGATGGTGACACAGCAGATGGTGGATTGAGATTAATCTCTCGAGCCTGGTCCGGCCCCTCGCCAAGGAACAGGCTGGGCCCAGATCTCTTTCAGGGGGCCTGCCCCCCCCCCAGCTCTGGCTTCCGGAGAGCTTCTCAATGCGATTGGCCCCAGGCTCTCCTAAGCACTTCTGTAGTTAAAGATAGGTTTCTGCTTTCCTAATTCTGCTTGTTGAGGAAAGCCTGCATACACACGGAACACCATCAATAAATGCACAGAAGGCAGATGGAAGAACTTATAAACACAGTTTGCGAAATGGTTTAGACCTTTCTAGGTCCTCTCCTAGGTGTAAACGTTCACAGATCTGTCTGGAAGAAATACCCCCAGTACAATGTTTGACAACCCTATCAGAAATTTTCATTCGCCAAATATAACATGCCGCTTTTATGGATTTGTCTCACAACATCTTCCAGGCTGGCATCGAACTCCTGGCATCAACACATCCTCCACTTCAGCCACCCGAGTCTTGGTGCTATAGAATAAACTACACTTTGGAATCTAGAGAGATGGCTGAATAGTTAAATGAGCTTGCTGTGCCAGCATGGCAACCCAAGATGGAATCTCCAGAATCTCTATATAATTCTAAAAGGTAGGTGAGGTTGTTAATGTACCTGTAATCCCAGCATTTTTTTTTTAAGGCAGGCATGGCCACATGCACGCCTGTAAGCCGGGTCCTGTGGGAGGCAGAGACAGGTGAATGGCTGGCTGCCAGCCTAGCCCTAGGTTCTGTGAGCAGGCCTGTCTAAAGGGAATAGGTGGAATATGGCATCAACTGTCCTCTGGCCTCCGAGTGTACCTTTTAGCAATGGCTCATACACTGTGGTATACAACACACGTGCATATGTATTGCGAGACGAGACACACACAAAAATACACATTTAATGCCGCAGGGTATTCTACGACAGAGGAGTCCCGGTCTTCTTACTCATTTCCCAGATGCTTCCAGGATTATTTTTTCTCCTACTAACATCTTTATTACATTCTATTTTTGGATTTGGGGTCAAGGGTGTGTGCCACGGTGCATTTTCAGAGGTCAGAGGACAACATGCAGGTCAGATCTCTCCTTCTACCATGTGGATTCCAGGGATCAAACTCAGGTCATCAGGACTGGCAGCAATTGTCCTTACCAGCTGGGCAATCTCCCCAGCTCTGGCTAGTCACCTATTCGTCATCATCAGTCTGACAGGCTGTAGAGAAGAATGTCGCTGATTGATATTTTTATTTCTCTAGTCACCAGTTGAGCTGCATATTGTATTGCGTAATCAGGGACCAAGACCTGTGATGTGGCTTTTGTCAGTCTTCCAGAGGTGTCAGAAGCCTTGGTGACAGGGTAGGCTTGGGGACAAGGTGTGGTAGAGCCAGCCAGTAGCCGCAGCCAGAGCTCTCCAGAGGACCCCCCAGACCCTGAAGGACGGGAACCACAGCCTGACTCTCCCACAAAGCTATCCCACAAACTTGACTTTTCTGCTCGCCTGTCACTGTGCTAACGGGAGCAAACCCTGTGCTGATAAAAACCCCTTCCTTGCCTTTCACTGCCTGCCCCACAGAACCTTCAAGTCATACAAGGCTCTGCAAATAGCAGTGTGAGGCCTTCACACCCGAATCCAGCCTTTCAGCTCCTCTGTCTGTTCCTATTCAGCGCATGGTGGAAGGTTAGATGTGGGAGAAGACACCTTTGATGCCTCCACTTCCCCCTTTTGCCAGCTCCCCCATGTAGTAGAGATGAGAGGCGAATGGAAGTCAAGCAACTTGCTTAAGGCCACCGTGATGTGATGGATAATCATGAGGGCAGGCACTGCAATTGAAGAACTGCCTGCATCAGATTGGTCAGCGTGGACATGCGTGTAGGGACATTTTCTTGACTGCTAATTGAGATTAAAAGGACCCAGTACTGTGGGCAGCACTGTCTCTAGGCAGGTGGGCCTGAGAGCAAGCCAGTAAGTCTCGTTCCTCCATGGTTTCTGTGTCAAGCCCTGTCCCACTTGAGTTATGACTCTGACCTCCTTCAGCAATGGACGGTGATCTGGAAGATGAAATCAACTCTCCCTCCCTGAGCTGGTTCCATGGTGTCCATCATAGCAATAGAGAGCTAACGAGGACAGTCACCAAGACTCCGGCCTGGACTCTGAGTCTTCTGACACCTGTTTAGTGTCGTTCTGGGCATGTGTTCTGCGTCACTCAGAACATCTGGAGAAGCTGCATGTGCAGTGGCCTCAGCTAGAACTGTTTCATGCCACAGAGGAGCACTGCATACAGAGGCATGCATGGAGTCCGTGAGGCTCGCTCGTGCTCTGGGAGGCCAAGGGACACGAGCTCTATTTTCTTACAGTGCTAACCTTTGTTTTCTACTGCCACTTCCATTAAACAGCCATCACCACACAGGAGAAAATTCCCAATTATCCTCCCTGTCTCGGCTGGCAGACACTCCGTCTGATTAAATAATAAGCTGATTTCATGGAGAGAAAGATGTATGCGCAGCCTTGGGTCAAGGGCTCATCCTGAAGCATCCTGGCACCAGGCAGCCAGAGCTCCTCCTATACCTCCCAAATGGAAATTGTCCCCACGAAATGCCCACTGCCCAGCCCCTGGCAACCCCCATTCTCCTTCCTTTTCTGTGAATGTCATCACTTTGGTTTTCCATAAATGTGGAGCCAATTATGTATATTTGTCTCAGTTCTGGTCACTATTGCTGTGATGAAACAGCATGGCCAAAAGCAAGGTGGGGAGGGAAGGGTTCATTTCACTCAAAGTTTCATATCCCACTTCATCCTCAAAAGCAGTGAGGGCATGAACTCAAGCAGGGCAGGAACCTGGAGGCAGGAGCTGATGCAGAGGTCGTGGAGGGGTGCTGCTAACTGGCTTGCTCCCCGTGGCTTGCTCAGATTGCTTTCTTCTAGAACCCAGGACTGCCAGCCCAGGGATGGCTCCACCCACAATGGGTGGGGCTGTCCCCAGTTAGTCCCTAATAGGAAAGTGCCCTACAGCCTGACCTTATTGAGGCATTTTCTCAGTTGAGGTTCCAGTCTTTCTGATGACTCTAGCTTGTGTCAAGTCAAAATAAAACTAACCAACATAGGACTTATCGTTTTGTGTCTAATTTATTTCTTGTTTGCTTGTCTCAGTGTTTTGAGACAGGGTCTCACTGTGTAGCTCTGGCTGTCCTGGAACTCACTATGTAGATGAGGCTGGCCTTGATCTCACAGAGATATGCCCACCTCTGCCTCCTTGAGTGCTGGGAGTAAAGGCTTATACCGCAGAGCTCTCTATATGTGGGGTTTTGTTTTGTTTGAGACAGGATTTCTCTGTGTAGCCGTGGCTGTCCTAGAACTCCCTCTGTAAACCAGGCTGGCCTCTAACTCAGAGATTCACCTGACTCTACGCCCCCAGTGCTGGGACTAAAAAAAGGTATGTGCCACCACACTCAGATAATTTTTTTTAAACATAGAACTTTAGTAGTAAAAGGATTCTGTTTTTTTTTTGTTTTTGTTTTTTTATACCTATGAGTTTTTGCCAACATGTAGAACAGTGCATGTTTCATGTGCAATGCACTCTGGGACCAGGAGCAGCATCAGGTCCCCTGGAATTGGAATTGCCTATGGTTGTGAGCCACCATGGTGCTGGGAACTGAATCCAGCTCCTCTGCAAGAGCAGCCAGGATGCTCTTAGCTGCTAAGCCATCTCTCCATTCTCTGGGTTGGTTGGTTTGTCTGTCTGTCTGTCTGTCTTGTTTTTTGTTGTTGCTTGCTTGCTTTTTGTTTGTTTGCTTTTAATTTTATATGCATCTACTTTCCCACAGTCTAATAACTGGAGCTTGCTACTTTTATAATCAGGAAAACAAAACTGCTCTTATTTTATTTTTTAGAGAAAAGAGTCACCTTGTCTAAGTTGTCTAAGAGAAAGTACCCATATGACTTCAGGCAAGCTTTAGCTTTTTTTTTTCCATCTGGATGACAGTAATCCCCATTCATTTGCCCAAGGCAATCCCATTGACATCAGAAAATCAAAGCAGTTTCTGGGGCTGAGGATGGGCTCCCCCACTGGCCCTGACTTGAGTCAGGTAGCAGAGTTAAGTGATGTGTTATGTGCGACACAGGGCCTGTCTGTCGGCAACCTCTCACTGAAGGACTCTGCCCACAGTGCTGCCCACAGTGGTGCCCACTGGGGCCCTTAGCACCTGAGTGCCAGAACATTCCAGACAGCCCTCCTGTATCTTGTCTAGGAGACTTTCCTTTGAAGAGTGGGGCTAGGCAGAGCCAAGGCCCTTTTGCTTAGTTCTTCCATATTCATCCTCCTCCCAAACCCTCAGCCTACATGTCCAAGTGTCAAGGTCATAGACTATAGATTCAAGCACCTCCTCTCTGGGACCGAGGGCTGTGGCTGTCAAGGACACAAGACCATCGCTAGAAAGAGAAGGCAAAAGAGGAGGCCGGCCAAATCAGCATTCTTCATGAAACCCAGCGGCACCTTTTGCAACATTTGCTCTCTCTCTCAGGCCTAGTGTAGCCTGTGTCACCTGATGCACAAACCTCCATCACCAGGCATACAGTCTTGCCCTGTCCCCTCTGGCTTTCAATCCTAGTGACCCTCTTCTCTTCTACTATGGCTCCAGGACCAAGGAAAGGAGCCACATATGAACAGGCCTTCTGTGATGACATCTCAGGACTGAACACATATCCACACAGTGCGTGCACAACTTTATGAAAATATTCACACCCAGGCATAATGGTGTACAAAGAGGCAAAGACAAATGGATCTCTGGGGGTTCAAGGCCAGCCTAGTTCACATAGCAAGTTCCAAGCTAGCCGGAGTTTCATGGACCTTATCTCAAAAATAAATAAATAAAAAGAAAAGAAGGAAAGGAAAAGAAAATATATACATTTTTTTTAACCCTCAGAATTTTACTTGAAAAGAGCTTTCCAGGTCTTACACTTATACTCTTTTGATTGCAGAAGTGTTAGGCCTAGAAGCAGTAGGCAATTTAGGTAATATGGCCATGCTGAATAGTTTGATGTCAACTTGACACAAGCTAAAATCATCTGAGAGGAGAAAACATCAATTAAGAAAATGCCTCGATAAGATCAGGCTGTAGGCAGACCTGTAGGGCATTTTCTTAGTGACTGATATGGGAGGGCCCAACCCATTGTGGATGGCGCCATCCCTCGGCTGGTGATCTTGGGTTCTATAAAAAAGCAGGCTGAGCAAGACAAAATAAGCAAGCCAGTTAGGAGTACCCCTCCATGGCGTCAGCTCCTGCCTCCAGGTTCCTGCCCTGGTGTGGAAGTTTAAGCCGTGTAAACCCTTTCCTCCCCAAGTTGCTTTTGGTCATGGTGTTTCATCACAGCAATAGTGACCCTGACTAGGACAATCACACGGCTCCAAAGTACAGAACCAGAGAGCCAAGGCTTCCGTCAAAGCAGCTGTCAGGCTTCTGTGTGCAAAAAAGCCCCGGATGGGGGCTCATACAGTGTAGTTCATGGGCTTCTCCCCTGATGCTCATTCAAGAGGTCTGGGCACCTAGAGATGCACAGGAGGCTCCCAGATGGCTCTCGGGTGGTGCTGTCTGTCTGCCAGGCCGATGTGAAGGAGGCTATGTAAAGGGAAGCCTGTAAAGAGCACAGTAGATGCTTCGAGGGCTACGTCTCTACCCTGCCTGACCGGTCACCTGAGTGATTTCCAAAGCCTCTCTGGCTTCCGAGTCTAGAGTACCTTCTGCTTAAAGAGATACCCTGGCCATTCACTGTCCCTCACTACTGAGAGACTAGTATCTCACGGTTAACCACCGCAGGAGCTACAGAACCTGGGACTGGAAGAAAGAAGTAGCCTGACGTCACCCAGATACTGAGGACTGAGGGGAAAGACACTCTTCCTTCCCATACCCCTCGGAAGGAGAGGGCATGAGGTGACACACCCCAGCCACTAACTGTTCAGCCCTATGCCGCCACTCCACCCCGGACTGCTTTTGTTTCTTGTTGGGGAAAGTCGTGTCTGCCAAGCACAGAACCTAAATAAAAGAGACTGAGATGTGACAAAGGGCTCCATAACTTCCAGGCAGCATGGTAGGGCTGCCAGAGAGCTGGGCATGAAAATGAATGCTCGTGATCCTAGGATTTGGGAAGCTGAGGCAGGAGAATCACCCAGGCTGCACAGCAAGACCCTATTGCAAAAGCAAACAAAACAAAACAAAAGAATCATGGGCTGGCAAGATGCCTTAGTGGGTAAAGGCACTTGTCACCAGACTTGGTCACCGAAGTTCTACCCCCATGACCCACAAAGGAGAAGGAGGGAACAGTCCTGAAAAGCTCTCCGTTGACCTCCAAATTTATACTTTGATACATCTGTGTCCCTACCCCTGACTTAAATAGATCAAATCAAATCAAAACACAAATGCAGGATGCCCAATTAGGCCTGCATTTCGTGTAGAAGACAAATAATGTTTCATTTATAAATACTGAATATGCATTCTCGGTCTTCGTAGCTTTAAGAATGACATACTTATTCTAAGATGGGATTTCTCGGTTTTCTGACATTCAACACCAGCTGAGCATCCTGGTATTTCTGCTCAGCCTGGATGCTGGTTTGTTTTGCTTTCTGCTAGCTGGTCAATGGAGGTGCAGAGCAATTTCTTATCATGCCCCGGACCCAACGAATGAGCCTGGCCTTTTCCTTCCTCTCCTCTCCTTTGAGGCTGGATAGTCCTATCCCTGTGTGGCCACAAGAGGGGGCTCACCTGGCAGGCAACACATTTTTGCTACTGGTGGAGGCAGCCAAGGTCACAAGGAGATAGCCCTGCCTTATCCTGGTGGAGGAGGGTGCAAGGGAGCAGTGAGCAATGTTGAGGGAGCTGTCCTCTACTCAAGCCTGGGGGGTCCCCTCCCTGGGAAGAGGCAGGGCTTGTGCTTAGAGAGCCTGGAGCCTGAACCCCAGTACAGGCTGATTTTCATTGGTGGAAAGTGGGTGGCCAGCATGGCTAGTGAGCTGGGAGCCAGGAGGTCCTGGCACGTCATCAGCCATGCTTTTGAGTAAGCATGGCTTCTCTGCACGAGTGCCTTCCTTAAAGTTGCATGAAGTCCCTGTTGCTGCTTCTTCCCAGCCTCCCAGGAACCTCACCTAGCACACACTGTATGTACTGTATCACCTTCATTTACACACCAGGTAAGCGAGTTACAGAAAGGCCATGCAAGACTGGGGATGTCGCACAGTGACAGAGCACTTGGCACTGCAAACACACAGACAAGCAAACAGACTTCAGTGCCCCAGCTGGGCCTTCGAGATTTGGCCTTGGCCTCCATGAAAGACAGATTGGGAAGGGCACTGGGAAGGCCATGTAATGGATACCAAAGAGGAATAATTCCTAGTGTTTGTAGACCAGGCTGGTCTCGAACTCACAGAGATCATCTGCCTGCCTTTGCCTCCCCAAATGCTGGGATTACAGGAGTGCACCACCACGCCCGGCTTTATTAATTGTGTGTGTACAGGTCTAGGTCTGCTGTGCGGATGCTATGTGGACCATATGAGTGTAGTACACAGGGAGGCAAGAAGAGGTCGTTGGATCCCCTGAGGAGGAGTTACATACAGCCCCATGCTGGGAACTGAACTCTGATCTTCTCCTAGAGCAGTACATTCTTTTAGCCACTGAGCCATCTCTCCAGCCCCAGCCACCACCTTTTTTGAGAGAGGGTCTCTCTCTGAGCCTGGAAGTTCCTGACACAGCTAGACTGGCAGGCCAATGAGCTCCTGGGATTCATTTGTCTCCACCCATCATCCCACCCTAGCATTGGGATTACAGACACACACCATCACGCCTGATTTTTACATGGGTGCTTGGGGACTGGTCCTCACGCTTGTGTGGCAAGCCCTCTGAGCTATCTCTGATCCACCAATATCAACATATTTATCATTTATTAAGGCCGGGAGGAGCCTGCAGGAAGCCAGAACAAAGACACAATCAATGGCTAATGGTACTAGAAATGGTAAAGTTATCTTATTTCATAGCTACAATCACATACCTGTATTAAATTATCATGTTATGTGCCCCACTGTTGTGCAATTACCACACGTCAATTAAAGTTTGAAAAACTGTCTGGTATGTTGCGGGAGGGAGTGGAGATTAACCCATCTTGGGCATCCCTGGCTTGCTGGACATCATGGTGTCCTTCATCGAGCAGACTGCTGTTAACCCTCCCAGCTGGAGGGAGGACAATGGCCACATTTTGAATTCGGAAGCAGGGAAACCGAGGTTTGGGGAGATCAGGGGCCCCATCCGGAACCTGATCTGATCTGAGTCCAGATCAGAACCTGAGTCTTGCACTCGGTTCTCAGCCTGAGCCAGTTCCTTCACCCTCCCCGCCCTGGTTCACTTTGGGGACACTGCCCTGGCCACACTCTGTGGGCAGCTGCAGCGAGACTGGAGCTGTCTTTGGCTCTGTGCCCCGGGAGGTGTCTTCCAGCTGTCCCCTTCTCTCCTGGCTGGATGAAGCTAGTCTTTCTCCCAGCCTTGCCCTATCCCCTGGACCCTCTCACGATCTTCTGTTCAGTGGCTGTCCAGCCTCCCCCAGCCTCACATGTCCACCTGCTGTCCATTTTCTCCCATGGATGATGGATGTGGGAAGAGTAACAGCTCCACCTGCTCTGGGGTTATGCCTTCATTACTGTGTCTTGATCCTGGCAACACGTGAAAAAGGCTTCAAAAACCTTAGGTGGCCTACGCAGAGTTCCCAGAACCCTAAAGCAACACTCACACCCTTGACTTCCAACTCTGACCTCAGGCTCTGTGGAGGTCTCAGAGGTCAGCCCAAGTACTCAAGAGACAAGAATCCAAGGCATCGAAGCGTTAAGGGCCCGGTCGAGTTCCCAGATGCCCAAGGCAGGGCTGAAAACAGAACCTAAACTCCTGCCAACTGGAAGATGGCAGGAGTCCGGTAGTGGACAGGCAGTCTTTGAGAAGCAGTCACCAAGACAGGGGCAATCAAAGACAAGGTGACCCTTTCCCAAGTGAGGGCTTTGACAGGACATTCCTGTCACTCCTGGCAGAGCTGGGGAGCCAGGCAGGAGAACCAGAGCATCGTTTCAAACCCGGGAGACTGCATCTTGCGGGCCAGATCTTTAGGAACTGTTCACATCGGAGAGCTCTTACGGAGAGAAAATACCGCCCACTTGCCCTCTCGGTGCCAGCGGGGCTCAGGGGGTGTGCCTATGACCCTGTGGGGTGAACAGGAGGACACAGGAATTCCACACACAGAGGAACAGTGCTCATGAGCTCTCATTGGGAGGAATAAAGAGAAGTTCACAGCCACGCCACTTTTGATAACGTTTGCGATACAGGACTGTGGACATTTCCACCAAAGCTTTAGGGGCTGTTTCTGAGAGGTCAGTTTGGGCCAGTGCTCCCGGGCTCAAATAGAAAAGCGTGGGCTCCGCCCAAGGTAAGGACATCACCTGCCTGGGGGCCCTGCCTTCTCAGCTCTGCCTTTCCTTCCTTCCTGCTTTGTTCCCAGTGCCCTTGCGTTCCCATCAGCCAACTGGGTATGTGTGTGGGTCGTCAGGCGGGGCAGCAGGAACACAGGGGAGGTGCCTACCCGAAAAGTTTCTGTCCCACATTTCCACATCTAGGCTACCTTTGTCCCCACCTGGAATTTTCCTCACCAGGGGTGGACTGAAGAGTCAAGGACAGCTGAGAACAGAGGGACCGGTTTAGAATGTCTGTGGCAGCTAGACCACGTTCAGGACTGGCCAGCTCCTCTGGGTTCTGGGAATGGCACGGTGTCCCACACAGCATGCCGTTTTCCCACTAGGAGTGACCGGTACATTGCTCACACACACCTGCCCCAGGACTCAAAAGCTCCCAGACAGGAGGATGTGGACCACAGCGTTAGAAAAAAAAAAAAAAAAAAAAAGCGAGTCCTAAACTTGGGTAGGAGGCAAAGAAAGGGAGAAACTTGGGAGAGTTCCTGATGTGTTCTCTCTCTCTCACTGGCTTTGTCAGCACACCCAGGAGAATTTCTGGCAGCTGGTCTTGTGGAGTTACAGCCGCAGGGGTTCTCATTCAGGGGACTTGCTGGTGAGTCCCCAAAGCGAGGCCCCACACATCCAGACCGTGCTGGACTCTCCCCTCTCCTTCCCTCCTCCACCCAGCCCTGGCTTGCAGCCACCCCCTGGCTCACCTTTGGGCAGTTTGGACGCGTTCTCCTGAATCCAGGAGAAGAGGTGGGCGAAGTCGCAGTCACACAGCCAGGGGTTCCCGTCCAGGCGCACAGTCCGCAGCGCCGGCAGCGCGTCCAAAGCCGCCACGTTGAGGCTGCGCAGGTTGTTGCCATTGAGTTCCAGCACCTGCAGCGACTCCAGGCTCTCGAAGGCATCCTCGTGCACACCGGCCAGGTGGTTGTTGGCCAGGCTCAGCTTGACCAGCCTCCCCGCCGAGCGGAAGGCGCCGGCGCCCAGCTGGGTGAGGTTGTTGTAGCTCAGGTCCAGGAAGGCCAGCTTGGCCGAGCCGCTGAACGTGCCCTCCTCCAGCGAGCGCAGCGAGTTGTTCCTGAAATCCAGATACACCAGGTCTCCGTGGAAGATGAAGAAGTCCTCGGGGATCCGCTGGATGCGGTTGCCGGCCACTAGCAGCTTGCGCACGTCCAGGGGGAAGGGATCGGGCACGCTGGGCAGCCCGCGATCGCGACAGTCCACGGTGTGGGGGTCGGTGCAGGCACAGCCCGCGGGGCACGCGCGTCCCGGCCCGAGCAGTACCAGCAGGCTACCGAGCCCCAACGCTGCAGCGGCGCCAGTTGGGCGGCGGGGGACAGCACAGAGACTCATGGCCCCGGGGACTCCGGAGGACAAGGCTCTCGGGACCAGGTAGGCGCAGCGGGGACCTGGCGGCGGGGCGCCAAGAGCCCTGGGGCAGCGACGCGGGGCGGGGAGGCTGCGCCAGGCGCGCGGGGGCGATGAGAGTGCAGCGGGGACAGAGCGACCCGGGGTGTCCGGGCGGCGGGGAGGGAGGAGGCAAAGGAGAGGCGCTGGGCGCAGGATTCACCCGCACAGGAAACCGACCCTCTGGAACATTCCAAGGCACAGGTGGGAATTGCGGAGGGAGGCCAGCGCGACCCACTCGGGCGGGGAAGTGGGACCTGTCGCACGGACCTGGCCAGCGGTGCTCAAGATTAAGTTCAGTGACGGATCCCTGGAGCGATTTCCGTAGGGCGTGTCTGGGGCATGCGCCGGGAGCGCCACCCTGGTGTCAGCCAACAGGGCCCAGGTCACTCCAGCTCCAAGTCCCGGACAATGCCCGCAAGCTGTCAAGTCCCCGCCTGGGGCTACGAAGCTGAGCATCGGCGCGGCTCCAGGAAGGCTGGGCTTCCCTCCTTCTTCCCACCTGCTTTTGCCCCACCTCCTCCAGGAGGAGGGTGTGAGCCAGGCGGGTAACTGCCAAGGTCCCGCTATGACTAGAAGGATGTCCAGGGCCAGGCAGTATTTTCTATGCTGGTCCTGAGCTTAGGGATGGAACTCATCCTCCAAGCACACACACTGTGTCTCTGATTCCCAGTACCCACACTGCAGCTCTGAGCAAGGCCCAAGCAAGAGGCAATGTGGCAGTTTGGAAGGGGGTTGAGTGACCTGGAGTCTCCTAGTATCCCTTGAACTCCTGTGGAACTATCTGTGAAATGGAAAGCTAACTAACATCTCATCACTCCCTCTGAGGACTGAGGAAAGCCAGAAGCAGTGTTTGAGTTACCAACCTTTTCCTTTCCCCACCAGCCCTTCGTCTTGATGCCCCAGGAAATTGATCTGGTCAGAGAGATGCCAAGGCTTAGAGCCCATCTCCACAGAGGTGAGACTGGTTTTAGACCACGGGAGAATTTCTTCCTTGTCATTCCTCAAGCCAAGTCCCTGTTCTGCTCTCCCCACTCAGGCTCTGAATCTTTTCCTTGGGAAAGCCCCGCAGAGCTACAAGGAAAATTGCCCTGCAGGTGGCTATTTTAATCCCAATACCTTGGAACTGAAAAGCTCAGCCCCTGGCCCAAAATAACCCAGGGAACAGCTGTCAGTTATGGGCCTCCACTGCCCCTGCCCCTGGCTCTGCTGGAGAGTGATGGAGCCAGCTATTCCAAAGCCTCAGAGCTAAGTCTGGGTATTTTTCTCAGTTTGGAAGGGAGTTGGATGACCTCTTTTTGCAGTTTGGAAGCCAGTTGGTGCCTCTGAGCCAGGGATCAGGCAGTTGAGCTTTTGGAGCAGAGCCAAGGGCCCAAGAGACTAGATAACACTTGCGTGAGCCGCAGGAGGAGCAGGGTGTGGCCCCCTCGGTAGCTCTCCCTTGCCCACACCCAGGCCACCAAGGCAGTCCTGAGGTCCCCTGTCTTGTATCTAGACCCTCTTGGGTCTGCAGAATGCCCTGCAATCCTCAGTTTCAGGGGTTCGGCCTCTTGAAGAGCCACTGTGGGGTGGAAAGGGTCAGGTGGGTGATCCTCAGCCACATTGTGCCACAACGTGCCTTAGCCACCTTGATTCTGTTGAAGATGCAAGAAGGTGGCCAGAAAAAAAGCACACGCCGCCACCCTAAACTCTGTGAAGGTATCCTGAAAAGAGAGCTGTTGCCCTTTTCAGCCTCGAACTCTGTTCTGTTTGCACTGAGGCAGAGAATTGTTGGAGTTGTAGGTTTAGCGAGCTTGCATAGGTGTCTTCCTGTCATGGAGTCTGGCTAGCTGCAGCCAGACTCAGCCAGACTACACTGCGAATCAGATCCCAAGTTCTTCCCTGGACATCTGGTCCTGCCCCTGCCACTGACCACAGAATCACAGGGCAGGCTCCTTTGTCTTTCTGAAGACTTCCCAGACCTTGTCTGTTAAAATTGAGCCTGGGGAGAGGTGGGCTTTTTATCCAGGACACCCAGAGTAAAGACGGCGCTCACTCATGGGTGACTCTGATCAGCAAAAACAGTCTCTTTCTTCCCAGTGTACGAACCCTGTTTAGCCATGGAGCACTCACAAAACAGGGCCATGCTTGATAGCAAAATAATGCAAGGGGCTTCAGAAAACAAAACAACTGTGAAATGCCTCTCCTTGGCTGTGACTCCCTTGTCCTGAAATTAAGAGGAAATGCTTCCTCTATCTTTGCATGGACAGTGCAAGTACATGAAGGGAATTATTTGTGTGGAAACGTGACTTGGAAAATGTAGAAGCCATGCATGGAAAAATAGCCACAAATCTCCCTGTCTTTGCTTTTTGCTTTCAGTGGCTCCCAAAGTCCCTTGAATCCTAATCTAACTGTTGTTTTGTTTTGTTAATTAATATCAACAGGACAAGGCTGAGGCTCATGAGAATCAGGAGTGCCCCCCCCCCTTGCTGTTGAAGTCTCTCATTCCTTGGGAAAATAAAAGCTTTGCCACCTCTGATATTTCCTCCTCTTGCACGAAACACAGAGCCACGACCCGAGCAAGGTCATTCCATGAGTCAGGGATAGGAGCTGGAAATAGAATGCAGGCATTGTGGATCCCCACTTGTGCCACTCACCCACTCTCCCCGCACCCACTCGGGACAAGTGAAGATGCCCAGAGAAACTTCCAGAGTGTCTGTTTGTCAGAAGGGCTCCTGCGTTTATTCTCAGAAGCAACATTTCAAGATTCCTATTCAAGAGTCACTAGATGAGGCATAAAATACCCAAGGGTATTAAGATATAATGGATCTTTTGGAAAACCTAAGGTTCAGGTCGTTGAGATAGCTCAAGCAGATAAAGCTGCTACCACACCCGATAAACTGAGTTTGACCCCTGGGACCTAGATGGTGGAAGGAGAGAAGATGGCTTCTACAAGTTGTCCTCTGACCTACACAGGTACACTATACACACTGGCCTACACGTGTACCTATACACACTGGCACACAAATACATAAATGCAATTTCATCTTTTTTTAAATGTTTTATTAAGTTTGTTTGGATGTTTTGCCTCTATGTATGTCTGTGCATTACTTGTGGGTCCACTGCCCAAGGAAGTCAGAAGACGACGTGGGACCCTTAGAAATGACATTACAGATGGTTGTGAGCCATCATGTGGGTGCCGGGGGGAATCAAACCCAGCTCCTTCAGAAGAGCAGAGCAGCCAGTGCTCTTAACTGCTGAACCATCTCTCCAGCTCCAAATAAATATAGTTTAAAAAATAATAATGTAAGGCCTTATTCTGCCTTTCCAATACCACCTTTCACCATCTCAAAAATCCTTAGACCTCCCTATGCTTTTCGATCTTCATTTAGACATCTTTCTGTCTGGTCCTTTTCCCATCCTTGTCAGTCCTCCAGGAAGTGAGGTCTAGGGGAGACATATGTATGGAAGTCCCCTGGAAATTCCCCAGGTAGGGCCAGGATTCTGAGAGCACAACCAATCCAACAGACAGGCTTTCTGCTTTCTTTGCCAGTCTGACATCTAAATTAGGTAAAGTCCCAGGCCTTGACTCCTAAACAAGATGATGCCAGTATGTCAAAGGCTATGTTGGAATCATAAAAAATGTGGCTGGTGTTTAGTGATGTCATTTGGATTACTGGTGTGAATCACTTTTTAATCCGTGCCTGGCTGCCTGAGTAGGAGGCATGAGGACATCCCCTTGTCCCCCAGGGATGAGAACATACACTCTCCCTTTTCCTCAGGCAGCTTGATGCAGAACCTCCTCTGTGCTCTATGCTCTGTGCTTTGTGCTCTGTGTCCCTTACAAAAGGACCAAACACAACTCCTCACCCTTCTGTACCACTACCACCAGGGGGCGCTATGTGCTCCTCACACAGGTTCCAGGAGGCAAACAGAGGCACCCGCTAAACACACACACACACACACACACACAGACACACACGCACGCACGCACGCA
>NW_026593328.1:0-2745 GCF_907164565.1 Psammomys obesus | reverse complement strand
GGAAGAGAGTTTGGGCAGTTCTTATCTTACTTGTTTTTGTTTAACTATTATGTTTTCGTACTGTATGTTTCTATATGGTGCGTGTATTTGTTTCTTGTGCTTGTCTTCTCTGTTTCTCTGTTTGCATTTTTTATTCTCTCTCTCTCTCCCTTTCTCTCTTGCCTGTTTAATTTCTCAAGAGATTGAGAAAGTGAGGAAATGGATTTCTGAAAGAGGTGGGGAGGATCTGTGGAAAATGAGAGAGGAAACTGGGATTAGACTATACCATACAAAAAATAATTTTAATAAAACAAGAAAACTTTGCCACTTAAAGAAAAATAAATATGTTGTATGAAATTAGCAATGTGTGAGTTTCAATATTGAACACTGTGAACCTACCAATAAATGTGAACATTATAGAAAAATTGTTAATATATATTTCAACATAATGTAAAAACATGTTTGAAATGATAAAACTTACAAATAATAAGCGACACTAAAGTGACTTAGCTGGTTGTCTTTATATATTTATTAGCTCTATATGTGTAACAATAATAATTAAAAAACAATAGGCCTTATTTATTTTTTTAACATTTCATTAAATCACAGGGTATCTTGGATAACTGCTTGAACTTTCACAGATGATACAAATTAGTTCAAACTTTAATAATAGTCTTAAGTGTAAAACAGAACTATAAAGTTTCTAGAAAATAACTTAGAAGGGAAGTCTAAGTGATACTGAGATTGTTAATTATCTTTTAGATAAGTGACAAAATAAAGGTCACTGAGAGAAAAATATTAAGCTGGACTTATTAAAACTTTAGAATTCTTCTTTATGAAAAGAACTCCTAGAGGAAACAAAAGTGTGATTTTTCATTACTGTTGAAACTAAATAATATGAAAACAGTTTTATTTTAAGGCTGACCACTTGGAATTGGATACTTATTTAAGGGGTCCATGTCTGAACCAAACAGATGTTCCCTTTGTCAGCAATTCCTGATTGTCTGTGGTTCTTCATCTATGGTAGTGCCTACCCATGCTGGCATGTCAGCTGGTGCTGGTATTGCTCAGGTCTTGTTTAAACAGTTGTATTAGCTAGCATTCATAGGTGCTGCTTCCCTTTTACATGGAGAAGACACAATCTTTCACCAGGTTTAATGGTCCTCTGATGTTTATATTTTCTCTCTTTCTTCGGTGATGTTCCCTGAGGTTTGGCTTTACAAATGTGCTAAGATGTATCAGTTTGGCTTGAGCATTTGTGGTGGCTATATACTCAACTTGAGTACATCTATGATGAACTAAAACTAAAGCAACTGGGCACAGCGGTGAGGTATTTTCTTGCCTGGATCATTTGAGATGGAGGACCAAAAATCTGGCCATACATTCTTGTTGCAGTACACATTAAAAAAAAAAAAAAAATGGAAAAGGACTGTTTGCCTTTACTGTCAGTGCAGATTCATCTACCCTGCTTGTGGGTCATTTAACTGCTTCTATTAGACTTTGCTTCTTCAGTATAACATAGACTGGATATTAGCAGCTCTCTAGGAATCCTCCAGGACCACAGCACCAGACTGGGACTGTTGGGACATCCCATCTTGTGGACTAAACAGGTTCTATGGGCTAGTTGTTCTCTATTGGACTAGTTGTGTTTTTCTGTAATGGTAACTTCTTCTTTAATAAGGAGTGAGATATAGACATACCTGTGTGTGTAAGAAGCAGTATTTCAAATGCAGTTAGAATTTATAGTGGCTTCGGAAATTGTCATAGTAAGTTTTTACTGCAGGTCCTTGGCATCACTTGTCACAAATGATTGGCTAGGTTTACAGTATCATGTAACACTTCCCTTCTATTTATCAGGCCTTATGTCCAATTATCTATTGGTTGCCACAAAGATATGAAGGTCATTATTGAACCTCCAGTGATAATTGATTATGCTTAAAATTTTCATGGTTTATAGACAATGCAGCTCAGTAGGACTAACTATAGAATGATTTCCTCTCGTGACTGTATACGTTTTGTTTTTCAGTATTATGAAAGCTAGTCCTCAGGTAGGAGACTTTGGCTTCCTTCACAGTTCAGTGCCTCCAAGTTCTGTGCCGGTGTGTGTTATGTCTTTGGCAAGAGAGACTCACCTTCAGCCTATAGCCTAAAATGCTTGAAAAGTCTCTTTCACACCTTGTCAACAACTTTAAAGGAAGTTTCTCTTTCCTGGCACTGGTCTTTTCATCATTCCTTATAGTTCTCAGGGGAATTGTCACTCCAAGTGGCACAATTTTATTTAAAGCATATATGTATGTATATACATACACTTATCTGTATAGTATCTAACTTTAGGTGACTGCAAAATAATATGGTTCCAAGTAGTTTTTCCAAATATTCCCAGTGTCTTTTATCACCACTTCTACCTTCTGTTTTCTGTATTAACTTACCCTTTCCCTAATAAGTTGGAGCCACCTTCTGTCTGTCCCTTTCCTCCCTTCAAATCACATATTTCCTGAAAAACACATAATTCAACTCTAGTATAACAATGAGATTATAACTACATAGATATCATTTAAAGTGAAATCAATAAATGTTCATCTAGCCCGTCTCAAATCTCTCAAAGGCAATAAAAATAAGAGAAATATGGGAAACTATCACAGCCGATAATAACCTAAAAAGACAGAAGAAAAAAAGAACTAAGTAAAACTTGTGCTTTGGACAAAATTCTGATTCAGAAAAATTGAGAAAATTTTGATAAAAATTAAATATAACTTAATATTTTGC
>NW_026593327.1:0-1608 GCF_907164565.1 Psammomys obesus | reverse complement strand
TGTCTGCAAATTTTGAGAGTGTCAGCCTCAGACACTAAGAAAGACACTTGGTAAGCCTGCAAACTGGAGTCTATCAGAGTTGTCCTCTGAGAGGCTATAACAAGCATCACCACAAAACAGATGCTGACTCACAGCCAAACATTGGATGATGTGAAAGGAATCCTGTGGAAAAGCAGGAGGAAAAAGGACCTGGGGATGAGAGATGCTCCACAAGGAGATCAACAGAACCAACTAACAAACACCCAGAGTGGCTTGCTAAGGCTGAAGCATCAACCAAGGAACATGCATTTTGTAGACCCCCTTACAAAATGAAGCTGATGGGCAGCTTAGGCTTCATGTGGGGCCTCTATTAAGGAAAGCTAGGAAAGAATCTAAAACTGGCTTTCTAGCAGTATTTAATCTCTTCCACTTTTCTGAGGAATAGGGAAGAGGATGGGGAAGAAAGAAAAAAAGATGTGTAAGACTGGGGGGCAAGGTGGGATAGGGCCACAACCAAGATGTAAAGTGAGTAAAAATTAATAAATTTCAAAAATAAAATAATAAAAAAGACACAAGTCCCCATCAGGAGGAGGTGATCAAAGAGCCAGCCACTGAGTTCATATCAGAAACAGTTCTGTTACCATTACTACTACTACTATTACCATTACTAGGGAACCCACTTGAGGACTGAACTGTCATGGGCTACATCTGTGCAGGAGTTCTAGGTTATCTCCATTCATGGTCCTTGGTTGGAGTTTCAGTCTCAAAAAAGACTCCTTAGCCCAGACTTTTGGTTCTGTTGCTCTTCTTGTGGAGCTCCTGTCCCCATCAGGTCCTTCTGTCTCCCCCTTCTTTCATAAGATTCCCTGTACTCTGCCCAAATTTTGAGTATGAGTCTCAGCATCTGCTTTGATACCCTGCTGGGTAGAATCTTTGAGAGGCCCTCAGTGGTAGGCTGCTGTGCTGTTCCCTGTTTTCTCCCTCTTTCAATGTCCATCCCATTTGCCTTTCAGAATGAGGATTGATCATCTTATCCAGGGTCCTCCTTGTTGCTTAGCTTCTTTAGGTGTACAGATTTTAGGATATTTATCCTATATTATATGTCTAATAACCACTTATAAGTGAAAAAATACCATGTGCGTCTTTTGCTTCTGGGTTACTTCAGGATTATCCTTTCTAGTTCCCACCATTTGCCTCCAAATTTCATGATTTCTTTGTTTTTAATTGCTGAGTGGTATTCCATTGTGTAAAAGTACCACAATTTCTCTATCCATTCCTTCATTGAGGGACATCTAGGCTATTTCCAGGTTCTGGCTATTACGAATAAAGGGACTAAGAACATGGTTGAGCAAATGTCCTTGTTGTATACTTGAGATACATGAACATCTTTTGGATATATGCCTAGGAATGGTATAGCTGGATCTTGAAGAAGCACTACTCCTAAATTTCTGTGAAGGTACAAGATTAATTTCCAAAGTGGTGTACAAGTTTATATTCCCACCACCAACAGAGGAGGGTTGCCCTTTCTCCACATCCTCTCCAGCATGTGTTGTCACTTGAGTTTTTTATCTTAGTCGTTCTGATGGGTGTAAGGTGAAATCTCAGGGTCATTTTAATGTACATTTCCCT
>NW_026593326.1:0-8415 GCF_907164565.1 Psammomys obesus | reverse complement strand
TATATATATATATATATATATATATATATATATATATATATATATATATATATATCAACACAGACATTAGGCTTAAAATGCGAAAGTTAGCCAGCCACTTTCTTTAAATTTTTGGGGTTAAAGGCTCACATTTGTCTTGGTAAATTATTATATACGAAAGCTCCTAGGTAATGCCTGGCACATTAGAATATGCTCAATGACTATGTTTCAAGCAAACCAAGCAAACCAGTATTTTCCTTAAACATTTCTGTTTGATATCACTTTGAACTTAAATATGTAAGTCTTGCATTAGGGGGGAGGGTCACAAACAGTTGTTTTTTTAACCATTATATTCACTGTTTGATAAAAGGTGTTTTGTGGTACAACGGTAACAATAATATTGCTTTGTTTGTATGAACCCCTTCACATGGTCTCATATAATATTATTATTATTATTATTATTATTACAGACAGCACATTGGACTAAAAATACCCAAAGAACACTGACTCCTAAGTGTGTTACTTGATTAGTCATTCCTCAAAGACTGTAGAATATGGTTTCTCAAGTTTTGGCACCACTGACATTTTGAATTAGATAATTCTTTGTTGTGGGCATTGTTTGCATCCCTCGCTACTACCGACTAGAGAGCAGTAGCAATTCCCTCACTATTGATTACACCCAAATATATTCTAGCAGGAGAAAAAATTGCTCCCATCTAAGAACCCACATATTTGCTATGAATCAGTCTGTCCACTAAATATTTATAAACATGGATAAAGTTAAATATTTCATATTGACAATATGATAAATATCAGAAAAGTCAATCCATAGATATTAAAATTTATTTATCTATCTATCTATCTATCTATCTATCTATCTATCTATCTATCTATTTATTTATTTATCTGTGTGTGTGTGGATATGTATGGCCTGTAAATGCCATGCCACACATGCAGAGATCAGAGGACAAATTTCTGGAGTTGGTTTTATTCTTGCATCATATAGATTCTAAGGAATTAACTGAGGTCCTCAGGCTTGTTGGCAAGCAGTTTTACTTCCTGAGCCATCTCACTGGTGCAGGTAGATGTTCAATTACTTCATTTTTAAATTTCAAGGGCTCATGGATACTAACATGGAATTTATTTGCTGGATTAATTCTGTATATAGTCTCCATTTATCTAATTGCCAAGTATTCCTAGAAATAAAGTCACATATATCGAGCAAGCACTGAATTCTATCTGAAGTGCTGTATTACAACTTATGAGGCTACTAAAAATGCCTTAGATGTGTTGTTTGTTCCCATGAGATACTTTCCATTGAGCTGTGATAATATGCTGCAACAAACAGGGTGAGTTTCCCTAATCTGAAAATCTGAAATCCAAAATGCTCTAGATTTGGAAATTTTTGACGATCAACCTGGTGTTCAAAAGTTTTGGACTTTCCTGTTCAGGATTTCAGTTGGTAAAGTTTGTGTTAACAACCCCATATTTGAAAAACTCTGAAATCTGAAACACTTCTCTCAAGTACTCTGATGGAGGATGCTCAACCTGTATTATCATACTCTGGAGAGATACTCTGAAGTACAACAATCAACCATTTTCTGCATGTGTGTGTTTATGAGGAGGGTGATACAGAAGCTTTCTTTAATTTGCCATTTTACTTTTTTTTTTTTTATTTTTCTTTTTAGTTACATTTTGTTAACTCTGTGTCCCAGCTGTATCCCGCTCCCTCATTCCCTCCCCAACCCCACACTCCCTCCCTGGTCTCCTCCCTGCCCCTTTCCAAGTCCCCTTATAGGGGAGGACCTCCTCCCCTTTCATCTGACCCTGTTTTATCAGGTATCTTCAGGGCTGGCTGCAAAGTCCTCCTCTGTGGCCTAACAGACTGCTCCTCCCCTGGGGTGGGGGTCAAACAGCCTGCCCTTGAGATCCTATTAGAAATAGTCCGTGTTCCCCTTACTTTGGAAAACTACTTAGTTACTGAGCTACCACAGGCCACATCCGAGCAGAAGTTCTAGGTTATATCCATAGATGGTCCTTGGTTGAGTGTCAGTCTCAGAAAAGACCCTGTGCCCAAATATATTTGGTCCTTGTGGAGCTCCTATCCTTTCCATATCATACTAACTTCCCTTCTTTCATATGATTCCCTGCACTCTGCCGAGGGTTTGGTTATGAGTCTTAGTGTCTGCTTTGAAACACTGCTAGGTATAGTCTTTCAGATGCCTTTTGTGATAGACTCCTGTCATAAGTTCAATGCACATCCCATTTGTCTTTCTAAATGAGGATTAATCACCTTCGCCTGTGTCCACTTTCTTGATTATCTTCTTTAGGTGTGTAGATTTCATTATGTTTATCATATCTTGTAGGTCTATATAAGCGAGTATATACCAAGTTTGTCTTTCTCCTTCTGGGATACTTCACTCAGAATGATCTTTTCTAGATCCCACCACTTGCCTGCAAATTTCATGATTTCTTCCTTTTTGATTGCTGAGTAGTATTCCATTGTGTAAAAATACCACAGTTTCTGTATCCATTCCTCCGTTGATGGACATCTGGGTTGTTTCCAAGTTCTGGCTATTACAAATAAAGCTGCTATGAACATGGTTGAACAAATGTCCTTGTTGTGTACTTGAGCAAATTTTGGGTATATACCTAGGAGTGGTATAGCTGGGTCTTGAGGTAGCACTACTCCTAGTTGTCTGAGAAAGCGCCAGATTGACTTCCAGAGTGGTTGAACCAGTTTACATTCCCACCAGCAATGGAGGAGGGTTCCCTTTTCTCCACAACCTCTCCAGCATGTGCTATCACTTGAGTTTTTCATCTTGGCCATTCTGATGGGTGTAAGGTGATATCTCAGGGTCGTTTTGATTTGCATTTCCCTAATGGCTAATGAGGTTGAGCATTTCTTTAAGTGTTTCTCTGCCATTCGACGTTCCTCTTTCGAGAATTCTCTGTTTAGCTCTGTTCCCCATTTTTTAAGTAGATTACTTGGTTTGTTGCTTTTCTGCTTCTTTAGTTCTTTATATATACTTGGTATTAGCCCTCTGTCAGATAAAGGGTTGGTGAAGATTCTTTCCCAATCTGTAGGCTGTCTATTTGTTTTGATGACAGTGTCTTTTGCTTTACAGAAGCTTTTCAGTTTCATGAGGTCCCATTTATTGATTGTTGCTCTTAGAGCCTGTGCTGTTGGTGTTCTGTTCAGGAAGTTGTCTCCTGTGCCAATGAATTCTAGGCTGTTTCCCACTTTTTTTTCCAGCTGATTTAGAGTATCTGGTTTTATGTTGAGGTCCTTGATCCACTTGGACTTTAGTTTTGTGCAGGGTGATAGATATGGATCTATTTTCATTTTTCTGCATGTAGACATCCAGTTGGTCCAGCACCATTTGTTGAAGATGCTGTCTTTTTTCCATTGAATGGATTTGGCTTCTTTGTCAAATATTGAGAATTCATAGGTGTGTGGGTTTATTTCTGGGTCTTCTATGCGATTCCATTGATCCTCCTTTCTGTTTCTATGCCAATACCATGCAGTTTTTATTACTGTTGCCCTGTAGTACAGCTTGAGATCGGGAATGGAGATACCTCCAGATGATCTGTTGTTGTACAGGATCGTTTTGGAGATTCTGGGTTTTTTGTTTCTCCATATGAAGCTGAGAATCTTTTTTTCAAGGTCTGTAAAGAATTGAGTTGGTATTTTGATGGGAATTGCATTGAATCTGTAGATTGCTTTTGGCAGGATGGCCATTTTCACAATGTTAATCCTACCAATCCATGAGCACGGGAGATCTTTCCATCTTCTGAGATCTTCTTCAATTTCTTTCTTCAGAGACTTGAAGTTTTTCTCAAACAGGTCTTTCACTTGCTTGGTTAGTGTCACCCCAAGGTACTTTATGTTATTAGTGGCTATTGTGAAGGGTGTTGTTTCCCTAATTTCTTTCTCAGCCCTTTTTCTTTGGTATACAGGAGGGCTTCTGATTTTTTTGAGTTGATTTTGTATCCTGCCACTTTGCTGAAAGTGTTTATCAGCTGGAGGAGTTCTCCCTCTGAGTTTTTTATCTTAGCCATTCTGATGGGTGTGAGTCAACCCTGTTGACTGATGATGTTGAGCATTTTTAAGTGTTTCTCTGCCATGCAATATTCCTCTATTGAGAATTCTCTTTTTAGTTTTGTACCCCATTTTTTAAATTGGATTACTTAATTTGTTGGTATTTAACTTCTTGAGTTCTTCAACAAGGACATTTCCTCAACCATGTTTGTAGCAGCTTTATTTGTAATATTCGGAATCTAGAAACACCCTAGATGTCCTTTAACTGAGAAATTAATAAAGAAATTTTTGTACGTTTACGTAATGGAATACTACTCAGCAATTAAAAACAAGGAAAACATGAAATTTGCAGGCAAATGGTGGTAACTAGAAAAGATCATCCTGAATAAGGTAACACAGAAGCAGAAAGATGCACATGGCATATACTCACTTATAAGTAGACATTAAACCTACAATATAAGATAATCATACTAAAATCTGTACTCTTAAAGAAGCTAAGCAAGAAGGAGGACTATAGGGAAGCTGCTCAATCCTCATTCAGAAAGGCAAATGGGATAGACTTTGGAAGTGCGAGAAAACAAGGACAGGAGCCAACCACAGAGGACTTCTGAAAGACTCTACCCAGCAGGGTATCGAAGCAGATGCTGAGATTCATAGCCAAAATTTGGGCAGAGTGCAGGGAATGTTATGAAAGAAGGAAGATAGAAAGACCTGGAAGAGACAGAAACTCCACAAGGAGAGCAACAGAACCAAAAAATCTTGGTCCTGGGGTCTTTGCAGAGACTGATACTCCAATAAGGACCATGTATGGACATAACCTAGAACCCCTGCTCTGTTATAACCAATGTCATCCTAGTCTCCAAGTGGGTTCCCTAGTAAGTAGACCAGGGGCTGTCTCTGTCATGGACTCATTGGCTGGTTCTTTGATCACCTCCCCAGGGTGCATCTTTACCAGGCCACAGCCAGTTCTGATGAGACCTGATAGGCTAGGGTCAGATCGAAGGGGAGGAGGACCTCCCCTATCAGTGGACTAGGGGAGAAACATAGAAAGAGAAGAAGGAGGGCGGGTGGGACTGGGAGGAGAGGTGAAAGGCTACAGCTGGGATACAAAGTGAATAAATTGTAATTTATAAAAAGAAGTAGTTTTACTAAATGGGAAGTGAATTGCTTATTATTTTTTATGCCTTTTATTGCCACTTTGCAATGGGGTTATACAATATTTGTCTCTGCACTTGTCAAATTTATATTTGAATTTTGATTTCTTGGTATGTTCAGCAGCTTTCAGGATCTTTTTACTTAAGTGCCTTACAGGCATCCTAAATTCATGGATCCCAAACTGATCCCTTTATCTTTTCTCTAATCTTGGTGTTCCTTTTATGTTTTCAGGTGTCACTTACCCAGTCCCTTAAGCTCTATATTTCTGACATCTCTTGCTGTGGAAATGTCCATGTTGAATCAATTGAATGATGTTTATTTCATCTTCAAATTGTTTCTGGAATCTATTCCCACTTCTTTATTCTTTCAGCCATTAATTTATTTCATTCCCCCTTTATACTTTCATGATGATCACCTAATGGTCTCTTAATGGGCTCCTCTGTTTCAACTTTCTTCCATATCCAATCTACCCTTTATGTGCTAAGAGTTTTCTTTTGCTAAATAAAATAAAATAAAATAAAATAAAATAAATCTAGCTCAGCTCTCTCTCTTCCTTCAAACACCCCCAAGCCTTCTAAGAGCCTATGAGATCAAGTTTAAAATCCGTAGAAAGCCATACTGAGCCCACAGTCTGCCCTTAACTTATCCCAGCCCTAATGCTGGGATGCCTTATGGACTCTGTTTCTGCCTTCCCAAAAGTGCGCCCACAGCTAAACCACAAAGCTAGTGTGTCATTTCCCTATGTTATTTGTCCTTAATTGAGTACATATTAACAGAACCACAAAGAAAGTGTTCTTTCTCATTTTGAGATCTACAAACTCACAGCCTGTATCAATGGGTGGCACAGTCTATAACTAAAACGTGGGAATTATGCATGCCTGGTTTATGTGTTTATTCTGTCGTTCCTTCCTTCTGGAATGCCCTCTTTGCTCTACTCTTGCTCCTCAATTCTCTCCCTGATTACTTATCACTCATTTTTCAAGGCTTAGCTCAAGTGTTAACTCTGTAAATCCTTCCAGGACTTAACATAGCTAAAATCAATTGCTCTCTGGTGCCTGATGCTGCTTTCATTTTGTGTAACCTAGGACAGAATCTTATCACGTGACCCTGGCCTCAAATTTGTGGTGATCCCCCTGCCTTAGCCTCCAAAGTGATGAAATTACAGGCTTGTAGGACTTTGTCTGAATTGTAGTATTTTTAATGGATTGCTATTAACTTACTCCCTTGAATGTGCGTTGTTCACATCATTCTTCTAGGAGAAAGTAAGCTTATTATATGTCTCAGTATTTAGCGCAGTTCCAGGTTTTGTGTTCAAGAAATACTTCAGAAGATAAAGGCAAAGTTGTGTGACATAGGCAGGATCTGGGACCAAAGTGAAAGTACAAATAAGGTCTGAAAGTACAAATGTTGTCTGTTTCTTAGTAACAATTCCATATTAGCCAACTGTAGAATTGTCATAGCCCATGTCATCATACAGCACATAAATTCTTAAAATATCCAAGTGGCCTTGGGGAAAAAGTAGTAGAATAGATTTAGTTGTTTTCAGTGTTGAGTTTTTGTCCCTCAGATACTTCTCCAGATCTCTGATCGCCCTGCAACACATGCTTCTCATTACCATACTCTATTCATGATCTCTTAAGTATAGTTGTAACAAAGCCATTGAAAGTTTTTCTACCATAATGTGACAGAACTTAGCAAAGCCAGTTGAAGGTTGGTAATTTTACACAACTACCTTTCTTAGAGGTCCTGAAAATAACTTTCTTTTCCTCAGTGTGAGCTGATGGCATAGTCACATCCTGTTTGGACTCAACTGCCAGTTTTATTTCCTGTTTTTAACTCTCCCACATTTGATGAGAACTGTTTACTTGAGAAGCCTATGAATTAAAGAACAAGTGGCCAATTCAATAAAAAGTCAACCCCAGAGGGGAAAATATCACCCAGAATGTCAGTTGAGCACCCCTTCATGGTGACACATGAAAAGGTTCTCCTATGACTAGAGTGGGCAACCCCAGGGACAGAGAGGCTGCCCAACCTTATTACAAAGTGCCTATTTCCCAAGTCAGTTCTCTTAAGAAATGCCCTTCAACACTGAAGTCTCTCCACTACCCTTGTGGCAAGACAAAACTGTCATTATGGGGTGACCCATGTAGCAACCAGTGTTTCTCTTGGCACCAGCAAAGCTGTGAGTGCTCTTGTACAGGCATCTGCAACTCTGCAGCATGACTCTGTCACCTAGGAAGGAGACAGCTAGCCAAATAGGAACCAGAGAAGGAGCCCCTCTACCTTTGGATTCAGACATACGTAATATGAAATGGTCTAGGTCACATTGACCTCTCTCAGCTCTGGAACTAATTGATGCAGGTCAATGAGCTGGTTTCTTTTGGTGCCCAATTGCAAGCATTTCACCCTTCAGTACCCATGTAAAGAAATGTTACAAGGACGAAGCTGCTTAAGCAGCATTTACTTCCATCTACCTTTCCTGTTCTTGCAGTCCCCTTGGTAGCATCCGGAAGTAACGTTACAGACAATATCCTTCTGTGTAGAGCCTTACATACTTGAGTTTCTGTTACAAATGATACTGTGGTAGACTATTGTGCAAGCCACAAGAGGTACAAGGTTATTCTCAAGAACTCAGCAGTTACACAGGTTTGACATTCCCTGACTAAGAATGGATTCCATAGATTTTTGCTCAGGATACTTGTTAGTACAAAGGTTACAGATATTATATCATGGTTTCCAATCTGATACCCACAAAGATCAAAGAGAAGGTTGGAGATATCAAACATTCTTTTATTAAAAAAACTAACCAAACAAACTGCTGGGTGGGGTTTCACAGGCCTTTGATCCCAGCATTTGGGAAGCAGAGGCAGGCAGATCTCTGTGAATTTGAGGCCTGCCTGGACTACATAGTGAATTTAAGGCCAGTCTGGGCTACGCAGTGAGACCTGTCTTCAAAACACACAAACCACAAACAAAGAAAAATAACTACAGCAAAATGAAAGAATCCTTGAACGTTTTACTTCCAAGTATCACTTCAATTGCTTATAACATGAATCCAAATATTTCTATCACTGAATGGTAAGCTTCACGAATAACCCATGTAATTTCCTTTGGTTTAATATATTCTAACAATTGAATAAAATTCAGAGAATTGTATCACTTTGCCATTACATTTTGTACACTTTATATATATATATATATATATATATATATATATATATATATATATATATATATAT
>NW_026593325.1:0-1283 GCF_907164565.1 Psammomys obesus | reverse complement strand
TCCTTCCTTCCTTCCTTCCTTCCTTCCTTCCTTCCTTCCTTCCTTCCCCTTCTCCCTCCTCCTTTCCTTCCATCATTCTTGCCTAAGGAGTTGTTTTGCCTTGTGCACATAGCCTCGGCTACTGTGTGTTCATGATGGTTTCACACACATTATATTGAGAACACAATGCTCCATACCACTCTTCCTTAATCCTCTGGGTCCCACAGCCCTTCTACTCCCTATCCCTAAATGGTCTCAGCGACTTGGAAAGGGTAGCATCAGTGTTCTATTTAAGGATGAGCTCATTGGGTCATTTATACTCAGCACTTTGACTAGTTGTAAGATGTTGTTTTGCCAGTCCAAATTGCAATTTTAAAACTCTCACATTCACTCCAATATGAGGTGAAGAATAAAGAGCTGCTGTCCCATTTTCTTTCTGAGTACTGATTGAGCAACTTCGCTAGGGTCCTCCTTTTTATTTAGCCTCTTTAGGTGTACAGATTTTAGTATGCTTATCCTACATTAAACGACTAATAGCCACTTATAAGTGAGTATAAACCATGTGTGTCTTTCTACTTCTGCGATACCTCACTGAGGATGATCTTTTCTAGTTCCCACCATTTGCCTGCAAATTTCATGATTTCCTTGTTTTTAATTGCTGGGTAGTATTCCATTGTGTAAATGTACCACAATTTCTATATTCATTCCTCCATTGAGAGACATCAGGGTTGTTTCCAGATTCTAGCTATTACAAATAAAGCTGCTTTAAACATGGTTGGGCAAATATCCTTATTGTATACTTGCGCATATTTTGGATATATGCCTAGGAAGTTGTACAGTCCTCACTCAGAAAGCAAATGAGATAGATATCGGAAGCAGGAAAAACAGGGAACAGGATAGGAGCCTACCACAGAGGGCCTCTCAAAGACTCTACCTACCAGGTTATTGAAGCAGATGCTGAGAATCATCACCAGACTTTAGGCAGAGTGCAGTGAATTTTATGAACAAGGGTGAGCTAGAAAGACCTGGAGGGGACAGGAGCTTTACAAGGAGAGCCGAACAGAACCAAATATCTGGTCCATGGGTCTTTGCAAAGACCGATACTCCAACAAAGGTCCATTCATGGAGGTAACCTATACCTCTTACTTAGATGTAACCCATGGCAGCTCAGACTCCAAGTGGGTTTCTTAGTAAGGGGAACAGGGACTGTCTCTTACATGAACTCAGTGGCTAGCTCTTTTACCACCTCTCCCCGAGGGGGGGGGAGTAGCCTTACCAGTCCACAGAGAAAGACAATGCAGTCA
>NW_026593324.1:0-6128 GCF_907164565.1 Psammomys obesus | reverse complement strand
AATTTGTTGTATTAGTTACTTTTGCCTTACTGTGATAAAAAAAAAAAAGTTTAACAAGAAGCAATTCAAAGAAGAAAGAGTTAGTGTTGACTTACAGTTCCAGGGTATAAGTTCGTCGTAGCATAAAAGATGTAGTGACAGGAACCTAGAGACAGCTGATCACAGAGGAACCACAACCAGGAAACAGGAAGAGAGAACTTAAAATGGGGTGAGGCTGTATGCTTTCAAAGCCTACCTCCAATGATGTACTTTCTCCATCCAAGCTCCACCTCCTAAGGGTTTCATAACCTTCCTAAACAATGGCACCAGTTGGGAAACAAGCATTCAAATGCATGAAACTATGGGGAACATTTCTCCTTTGAATCATAAAAATCCACATATGAAAAAGGTTCACTTGTCATTCCTTAGTGCAGATTTGTTATGGGTACAGGAAGATGGTAAATGTTTAAACCACACCAGAAATCTGAGTGACTTAAAGAACATGACCAAAACGCCAATCAATCATCAAGACTGGGTACTTTGAAATTAGTTTCATAATGGTTTCATTTTTGAGGCTGAAAAATGTGTAACATAGCAATTTACCTTTTCAGTGGTTGTTATGTGCAACAGAATTTATTTGTTTCAAATATGGTCAACACTAGCATTGTTAGTTCTCTGTTGGAATCTGATTTCACACTGACATCTTGGTCACTCAAAAACTGTGGTTTCTGAATTATAAATAAGTTGATTCTCTGTTAGCCTTTCAGAACCCTGTCTGGTCTTATTCAGATGTAAGAAGATCAGACATTTTAGCAAATAAAGGATATTATAAATATACTAGACTCACATAATGCAACTTTCCCAACAGAACTGATTCTATTTGGCAGAAATTAAAACATTATCCTCAACAAATAAAATATTGAAGAAATTATCTCATCACTCTAAACCTCCCTAGGAAGAAGTATACAGCTAGCTAGGAAGTTTGCTTAAGTTTCACCTGAGGACCCATCACACTGTTTCCTAGACCACAATACAGGTGAAATTGATCAGACACAGAGTGTCCATATGATCTGAGGCCAGCCCTTTCCTTATCTGAATGCCTTGGCTACAAAATGAGGGAGTTTGGGTTGCTCTTCCTCTGAGAAGAAACAGTACTGAGTAACTTCTATAGACTACTCAAAAATATGAAGGAAAAACTTATTGGCAAAACATTGTTTAAAAGCTTCATGTTTAGGTAGTAAAGAGATTTTCCAAATCTTTGAAGTATAAATGTGCAAATTTTAATCACACCGAATTTAAAACAATACCTCAGGTAGCTAAAGATAAGTTTCTCAACCTGTGGGTTGAGACCCCTTGGGGATTGCATGAACCTTTCACAGGGGTTACTTTAGACATTCCATTCCAATTCATAGCAGTAGCAAAAATATAGTTATGAAGTTACAACAATAATAATTTCATGGTTGAGTGTCAACACAACATGAGGAACAGCATTAAAGGGTCTCAGCATTAGGAAGGTTAAGAACCACTAGGTAGAGAGTATTTCCTTCAAAGTTTTAATACAGCAGGAACTAAGCATTTCAGCTGATGCTAACTGCTTTCACAAAAAGGACAGCAGGAGGCAGTGTGTTTAAAGGGGCTCTCAGTATGGGCCTAAGGAAACACCATACTATGAAGCCCAAATGGAGCCACAAAATATAAATCATCTTATTCACACAGTAGGATATGCTATCAACAACAGCACATTTTCTACCAGATAAAAAGTGAACTGAAAAAATACGAGTATGAATGATGTTTTTGTGAAAGGATATTAAACCTCCCCCATTTAATAAGGTGAATGCTGATGTCATCTTGTGGATAAGAGAGTATGTGGCTTCAGTGATGTGCTGAACTCTTGACCTTCTATTTTCCTTCTTTCCTTCCTTCTTTCTTTTCTTCCTTTCTTTCTTCCTACCTTCCTTCTTTCTTTCCTTCCTTTCTTTCTTCCTTCTTTCCTCCTTTTCTTCCTTCATTTCTTTGTTTCTTTCTCTAAGTCATGACAAAATTAATAAAAAATTATGACAAAGGGGCTCTCTCATACTGGAAGAATTAAGAAACCAAATATGATTTAATGATCGCTTTGTTGTTTTCTAAGGATTACATTCTTATTTGCTTTGGCACTCATGATGCCCAGGATGCTTTTGCTTTTCTACACTGGGGTATTATCATATTTATGTTTAAATCCCTAGTTCCTGGCGCTTACTAGATTTGCAAGAAAAGATAGATAATTATGTACATAAATGTCTTTCTCTATCCAATAAACCACTTTTAATCATTATACTGAGGAGAATTTATTGATGCTAACAGGACTTTTTAAAGTCTACATTTTTAAAATACTACAAATACTATAATAAAGTTAAGGATTAGGAAAGTATTAAGCCTAAACTCATGGCTGTTCTTCTCCATATTTTATTAAATTTTTGTAAAGCAAGCGATAAAGATGCATATTTGAAAAACACTTTCAGTTAATTCCCATAATTTAAGTAATTTCCTTCTCAGTAGTGCTTTATTCACTGAAGGAACATATGTGTGTTGCTGTTTAATTTTTTATTTTCTCTTTCTGGTGCTATGGAATGTCTTTGATGACCACCTGTTTAATTGATAAGCACTTTCTAGTAGAGTCCAAATTCCTCTAACAAAACTGAAGAATCTTGTAGCATGGGTTATAGCTCAGTGATAGACGACTGTTTACTTTGTATGCATGAAATGCTATATCCATTTCCCAGTACTGCCAATACATATATACCCACCACAGGTATGTATTCTTCATAAACATTCATATGTATTTTCCCCAAATTCATGTTTTCCTCACATATATATTTAAACACACACTTCAATCTCAATAATGTCATCATTTTCTATATTCCATAATCTTCCTCACCTCAAATTAAAAAAAAAAACAAAACAAAAACTAAAGATGGAGATGATCATATGTTAGTTATACTTGTTGAATCAATTTCAAAGTCTATTCCTTTGATAAAATAATAGTATTGGACATGTGATGTGTCTTTGCAAATGAGAAGGGGAAAATACAGCCTTATACTGCATGGGATAAGAGACACATAGTTTTCATCAGCTAATAGTGCCCAGAGTTGAGCTCAACAGTAGATGCCTAAAATACTATTTAGAAGAGCAAGTTTTATAAGAAAATCTGAGAAGCATCAGCTGCACGTTCTTGCAAGTCATTTGGACAATGGAATTTGGCCTGTCCAGAAAAACTAAAAATAGTTTATGTCTTCACATGATGGCATGCAGGTACTGAATTTCCAGTAGAACATGTCCCAACACTGCCACTATAGTATGCAATGGTATCTGAATGGCCAAATGGAGATTTTTCCCAGACTCTCCACGGATTCCCATCATAGCAAATTTACTTTTCATGGTAACAGCAGGAAAGCATGAGACTTAAAGTTTACAAAATAAAATTCTGTTTCTCTCAGACTGTGGCTTCTCAAACTTCTGTGTGCTTAGCAATTGCCTGCACACACTGGTGATTCTGTCGGTCTGTCTGGTGCCTGACTTTTTTTCATTTCTAATTATCTAAGTGGCTTTCTGATGTAGTAGCTGGCGTGATTCATGGTTGGAGTAAAATAATGAAGAATATCATATTTAAAAAAATCACCATTATTGTGTGTGCATAACCTCCCATACAAGAGCAGAGTTTAACTTTGTGCAATCAATTCTCTCTGCCCACCCTTACATGGATGCCAGGGATTGATCTCAAGCTATAGAGTTGGGCAACAAGTGCTTTGGCCTGATAACCCATATCACCAATCTCAACAGTGGAGTATTTCTAAATGAGGTCTAGTCTCCAATCCTTATTCTTTGATTAGTCAATTGACTTACTGAGTAATTAGTTCACACCAGCAGAAATTGAGACACTAATGAGGACAGGTAAGTAAATACAAGAATATACTTCTCTTAAACGGATAGTCTTCCTCTGTCTTTTATCTGGCTGGAGGCGGGGGAGTTAGCCAATATAAGTTCCTTATGTCTTACCAGACATGATGAATTTGCCAGGGTCTTTTTAAGCTGGCAAAATTAGTGTTTGCAGCTTCCCCTGTTTTTTTGGAAGAAAGGCATAGAAAAGAGCTGCTCTTCAATGAGCAATAGGAAACATCTTTCTCCTGCTGTACTTCAGTGATGGTACAGCTAAGGTATAGCCCATAAAATTGTACCATGGAGATGCACCATTCAATTTCATAAAGTGTCATGCAAACAAATGTGGAAAGCAATCCAAATAAAACTTCCCGTCTAACAATAGCTCAGATGTGGTCAGAAAGAAATGCTAAGTGAGCCTGAGATGATCTAGGTATTAGAACAATGGATGGGATGGCCATTTCCCAGGGCTTTATACATTCTGTTTTGTGCAACAAAGTTACCTAGAGATCTGAAAAACAGCAACAGTGATGCCTGGACAGTACCCACAGCAAATTTGATTTAATGTTTTGGGATACAGTTCAGGCCTAGAATTATTTTTAACTAGAAACTTCTATTTTAATACACACCTTCTTGAGTAATCACTTCTGGTTTTTAAGCCACTTTTTAAAAAAAATATTTTATTTTTATTAATTACAGTTTATTCGCTTTGTATCCCAGCTGTAACCCCAACCCCATCCCCTCTCTATCCATTCTTTCTCCCTCTTCTTCTCCTATGCCCCTCCCCTAGTCCATTGATAGGGGAGGTCCTCCTGCCCTTACATCTGATCCTAGCCTATCAGGTCTCATCAGGAGTAACTGCATTGTCTTCCTGTGTGGACTGGGAAGGCTGCTCTCCCCTCAGGGGGAGGTGATTAAAGAGCCAGCCTCTGAGTTCATGTCAGAGACAGTCCCTGTTTCCATTACTAGGGAACCCTCTTGGATGCTGAACTGCCATTGGCTACATCTGTGCAGGGGTTCTAGGTTATCTTCATGCATTGTACTTGTTTGGAGTATCAGTCTTAGAAAAGACCCATGTGCCCAGAATTTTTGGTTCTGTTGCTCTCCTTGTGGAGCTCCTGTTCCCTCCAGGTCTTTCTATCTCCCCCTTCTTTCATAAAATTCCCTGCACTCTGCCCAAAGTTTGGCTATGAGTCTCAGCATTTGTTTTGATACCCTGCTGGGTAGACACTTTCAGAGGCCCTCTGTGGTAGGCTCCTGTCCTAGTCCCTGTTTTCTCCCTCTTCCAATGTCAGTCCCATTTGCCTTTCTAAATGAAGACTGAACATCTTACCCAGGGTACTCCCTTTTAAAACACTTTTAAGATTAGAAAAGAAGTAAGTCAGAAGTGATAATACTTGTCTATAATCCCCGTAGTTTGCAGGATATTCCAAGAGTATCAAAAGTTTGGACACAGTATGATCTATACATGAGATTTTTAGCAATATGTATATTTATATATACCGATAAATATATATGAAAGAAAGATGAAATATCCTATAGAAAATTGTTCACAAAAATAAACATTTTAAAATAATTAACACATTAAGGCTTAGTACTACTTCTGTCCTTTCATACACTTGTTGCAGAGGAATTAAAAACACCAAAGATCTATATGCACAGCAAAATTTAAATATAAAACACAGTATTTTATTACCATAGTCACCAGGCTGTGTATTTGATTCTCAGAAATTATCCATCTGGCACAACCAAAAGCCTATTTTTTTACAGACTGCTCCAGATTTTCCAACCCTCATCCACAGCAACAGCCATTCTCTCTATGCTCCAGTGAGTTGAGCTTTTAAGGCTTCACATATAAATGAAATCATGTATCATTTGTCCTTTTTTCTGACTTAATTCACTTAGCACAGTGCCCTGGTTCATCCTTATCATCTACAATGGCCAAAATGTCGTCTTCTTTAAAGCTGAATATTTGTTTGTGGGTGCAATTATTTGAAAGTAAAAGTTTTGACAATTTCATTCACATAAGCAATAATTACAGTCCCCTTTACAACCTCCATCTCTCATCCCTACTTCAATTTATGCAAACTCCCTTATTCCTCTCAAACTAGTTCCATTCCTGGCTTCATATATCCCTCCCTCTTTCTCCTTCCTTCCTTATTTCTTTCCTTCTTTCCTCCTTCCTTCCCTTCCTTCCTTCCTTCCTTCCTTCCTTCCTTCCTTCCTTCCTTCCT
>NW_026593323.1:0-4934 GCF_907164565.1 Psammomys obesus | reverse complement strand
AAGAAAGAAAGAAAGAAAGAAAGAAAGAAAGAAAGAAAGAAAGAAAGGGGAAAAAATCATATACATACTCTAACCAGCCGTGTATCAAAGCAGATGCTGACACTCATAATCAAACTTTGGGCAGAGTGCAGGGAATCCTGTAAAAGAAGGGGGAGATAGTAAGACCTGCAGAGGACTGGAGCTCCACAAGGAGAGCAACAGAACTAAAAAATCTGGGCACAGGGCTCTTTTCTGAGACTGATACTCCAACCAAGGACCTTTCATGGATATAAACTAGAACCCCTGCTCAGATGTAGCCCATGGAGCTCAGTCTCCAAGTGGGTTTCCTAGTGATGGGAACAGGAACTATCTCTGACAAGAACTCAGTGTTTGGGTCTCTGATCACCTCCCCCTGAGGGGTGAGCAGCCTTGCCAAGCCACAGAGGACAATGCAGCCAGTCCTGATGAGACCTGATAGGATAGGATCAGATGGAGGGGGAGGAAGACCTCCCCTATCAGTGGACTTGGAGAGGGACATGGAAGGAGAGATAAGGGAGGGAGGATGGGATTGGAAAGGAATGAAGGAGGGGATTACAGATGGGACACAAAGTGAATAAAATGTAATTAATGTAAAGAAATATAAAATAAAATAAAAAGAACCATGCACACGCACAAAAGGTGGGGTGGATGAAGCAAAGCAGACTCCAACAACCTTTTATTTTTCTCTCAGCCTTTTATACCTCCTAAAAAATGTTCTCTATGTAAGAAGAAAACAAATACCTTGTAGTCATAAAGCAATTATCAAACAAAACAAAACAAAACAAAAAATCTCAAAAGACAAAAACTAAACAAAACAGCTAAATTATAAACACGAGTTACAACAGAATATTTGATTACATTTTTACATTAAAATTCACACCTGACTAAACATTCTTTATTTATCTTTCATCCTACAAACTCATTTTAAATTCAAAGCAATAGTTTTTATGTCATAGCTTAACTAAGGTTTTTACTTAAAAAAAAAAAAAACTGGTCTGCCTTAAGTCTTTTTAAAGTCTTGTGTAGTTAATCATGGCTTTCCTTATCATGGTGCATACCAAGAACTGTGATCTTACCTAGAGCTAATTTTTTTTTTCTTGATCATAAATTTGTTCCAAGGGCTGTTCTTCTACCTAGTATAAATCATGGGCTTGTGACACATGAAGGTGCAGCTTTTACTCCTTTGCAGGAATGCTTTTGTAAAATTTCTGCAGGAAATTCTGTAAAATCATTATTTCACCTAAACATCATTAGTTCATGAAAGTACATCGTCATATTGATCTGAAAGCTATAGCATATATGCAGAGGATGTAGAGCACACCCATGTAGATCCATGAATACTGTGGATCTCTGTGATTTCACATGAACTTTCCTTGTTCTCTGGTCTCCTCCATCCTCTAGCTCTTACATTCTTTCTGCCTCCTCTTCAATTGTGTTCCCTGAGCAATGAAGGGAGGGATTTTATGGAGGTATTCCTTTCGAGCTGTGTATTCCAATGTCTCTCTCTCTCTCTCTCTCAATGTTTTTAGGTAATATCTGGCTTTGAATTTTTTATTGTCTTTTATCTCTGCATTAGGAAGCTTATCTGATGGTGCCTGAATAAGGCACGAATCTATCCATTTGCCTTTCATGATTTCCTTATTTTTAATATCTGAGGAGTATTCCATTGTGTAAATGTACATAGATTCTTTGGTTTAGGAACATCTAGGTCTTTTCCAGATTCTGGCTATTATGAATAAAGCTGATATGAACATGGTGGATCAAATGTCCTTGTTGCATGGTGGAATATCTCTTGGGTATTTGCCCAGGAGTGATATAGCTGGGTCTTGAGGTAGAGCTATTTCCAATTTTCTGAGAAAGTGTCAGATGGGTTTCCAAAGCGCTTGTACAAGTTTACATTCCCACAAGCAATGGAGGATGTTCCCCTTTCTCCACATCCTAGCCACCATGTGCTGTCACTTGAGTTTTTGACCTTAGCCGTTGTGACTGTATTAAGATGGAATTTCAGAGTCTTTTTGATTTACATTTCCCTAATGACTAAAGACGTTGAACATTTTTTAAGTTCTTATCAGCCATTAGAGATTCCTCTGTAGAGAGTTTTTTGTTTAGCTGTGCACCTAATTTTTCATTTGGATTATTTGTCGGGATTTTTTTGGGGGGAGGAGTGTTTAATTTCTTGGATTCTTTATATATTTGGGATATTAGCCCTTTATAAGATGTAGGATTTGTGAAAAATCTTTCCCTTATCTGAAGACTGCCATTATGTTTAATTGACAGTGTCTTTTGCATTACAAAGGCTTTTCAGTTTTGAGAGATCCAATTAATTAATTGTTGATCTTTGACCCTGAGTTGTTGGTGGTCTGTTCAAGAAGTTGTCTCTTGTGAGAATGGTTTCAAGGCTGAACCCCAGTTTCTTTTCTAATAGATTTAGTGTATGTGGTTTAATCTTAAGGTCTTTGATGGAGCTAGAGAATACCATCCTCAGTGAGGTAACCTAGACCCAGAAAGACACACATAGTATCTTAGCCATATACTACATGATAAACATTCTAAATTCACAGACCTAAAGAAAATAAGTAACAAGGAGGATCTAAGAAAGGATGCTAAAATCTCACTTAGAAGATGAAATAGGGTAGAGAGCTGAAGAGGTTGAAGAGAAGGACCAAGATACACGAGGGAGCATAGAAAGAATTGCGGGTGGAGATCAGACAGGGGGAGGGAGGGGAGGACAGAGGGCCTGCAGTGAGAAGAGAAACTGTGGGCAGGGCATCTCTGTGACAGGCAGGAGACCTAAGACAGGGTAGGTGTCTGGCAAGATACGGGGGGTGACTCTATCTGAGACATGTAGTAGCTGCAGTCATGGAGCCTGAAGAACATACCCTCTAACTACAGGACTGACAGTAGAGGGAGGGGAGCACCAACTGACCCATAAAACCTTCTACCCAAATTTACACTGTCTACATGATGTGCCGGGACAAAAACAGAGCACAGATTTAGGGAATGCCCAACCAATGCCTGGCCCAACAGGAGACCCAGCATGTGAGAGAGCCAACTCAGACACTATTAATGATATTCTGCCATGCTCCTAGGCAGAGAGCCAAGCATGATGTCCTCTGAGAGAATCACGTACATACATAGAAAGTCTTGTAGAAAAGTGGGGAGAAGGATAGGAAGGACGTGAAGGAAACAGGAGTTCTACAAGAAGACCAACAGAGCCAACTAACCAGGGCCCAGAGGGCTTAGGGAGACTGAAGTACCAACTAAGGACCATGCATGAACTGGACCTAGGCCCCTACATAGATATAGCTAAGGGTAGCTAGGACTTCATTTGGGTCACCTGGTAAGAAGAGCAGGGAAGTCTATTAGCATGGCCCATATGGCCTGCTATTTGATCACTTCCCCCTTTGGAGAGACTACCTCATCAGGCCACAAATGGAAAGGATATGCTCTGTCAAGATGCAAATTGATTTGCTGGGGTGGTTTGGTGTTGAGGCCTCCTGTTTTTTGAGGAGTAGGATAGGAGAAATAGGGGAAAGAAGGAGGGAATTTTTATGGCCTTTGAGACTTACTACTTAACAAGCTCATTCTTGATTGTTCTTTCTGAGCTCATAGCTGACTGGCTGAATTCAGCTTTTCTAGCTCTAAGTCCTCTCCCAGCTTACTTATACAATCTGGCTTTTCTCTAGGAGCTCCGAATGGTTCTGCTTGGCCTCAAACTAAGTCCAGCAATCGTTTTTAATCTTGTGGCTCCTCATTCTATCTCTTTCTGTTTTCATCTGTGTCTAGCTTGTTCTCTTATTCAACCTTTCTTTGTAAAACTTTCCTGGTAAAAACCTCTTCTCCCTCTCTTCATTGCTCCTTAAGTAGCTTCCCTTTCTGCTCAATCTTCTGTCAAATCTTTTTCTGATTCATCACTTTTTCCCACTCAATTAAAGCTCACAATCAAACTTGCATACTCCCTTCTACAAACTAAGTTTTCTTTCATTGTTTGTGATTAAAGGAGTAAACCACCACACCCAGACCTAAGCTTTTCTTTTCCTGATACTTGATCTATACCAGTCTGTCCTTGAATTCAGACCTGCTTGCCTCTATCTCCTGGATTAAAGACATGTTTTTATTCCAGCTGGATCACACAGACTTAGAAGCTCTTTGTATGTGATCTCTTGCCCATATAGTCATGTTATAAATTAAAATTCCTCTACCATTTGTGGCTGAGTTGGTGTTTATGTTTCTATTTTGGTAGCTAAGGAGTCAGTTCCTATACAAAACAAACAAACAAACAAAAAACCCACTAGAAGCTATGGGCAAAAGTTCAATATTGTCAATAGCTAGACCTTCCCATGTTCAAATAGTACAGTGGTTGTTGTCTTCAGCAATGTGGCCTACCTGTCAGTCCATTGGTAGAGTGCAACCTGTTGTCTTGGCAAGAGCTGGCTTGACTAATGATATATGTGGGAACAACTTTCCTAACAACTCAGTGGATGTAATTGAGTCCCAGTAACTGGAAGTTTTGTTCCGTGACAAGTGATGACCAGGTGGGGCATGTCTCCCCCAATATTGCAGACTTCATTAGAATAGCTCCTGTATATTTTAGGAAGTATCTGCAGCAATATGGAAACAAACTACTCATAAGGATCGACTGCATGCCCAGCAGTAGATGGCTTACAAAAACCAAAATCAGTGATATTTTTCGATATTCCTTGTTTCAAAATTGTCATGTCAAGGTTTTATAAGTTTTCATTACACATGAATGTATGTATATAAATGTGTGTGTGTGTGTGTGTGTATATATATATATGAACACACGCACTTATATCATATTATATATATTATGTTATGTTATGTTATGTTATGTTATGTTATGTTATGTTATATTATATTATATTATATTATATTATATTATATTATATTATATT
>NW_026593322.1:0-26002 GCF_907164565.1 Psammomys obesus | reverse complement strand
TTATATTATATTATATTATATTATATTATATTATATTATATTATATTCCACAAACCCTTTGTGTATATATTACAATAACTTCTAGTTTATGGTTATGATGTGCTTTTATGTTATTCTTCCATGCAAAAACTAGTGGGAATTTATATCTCTATTTGTTTCTTATGTCTTTTCCTGGGCACTTTTTGTTTACTTTGTTTGTTTTTTCTTATTCTGGTATGTTGGTTGCTGTTAAAATTTATTTTATTTTACATTATTTTATTATATTAGTACCTCCTAGAAGTTAATTTGTTTTCTAATAAGGAGAGAAGGGAGGTGAATTTGGATGAAGAGATAAATAGGAACTGAGAAAAGTAGAGGGAAGAAAAAGTTTAATTAGAACAATACTATATGTAGAAATAAAATCTATTTTTAATATATAAATGCAATTTAATTTATAATAAAAAACAAATTTACCAAACTCAATTTTGTTACCATTTTTTCTTTGTTACTTAGTTACAATTTGATAATTTCTATGATTTTTTTTTTATTTTAATGAACTCCTCATAGGCATTCTCTACTCCAGATTATGCCTTGCAATTGATCAATTTGTTGAGTGGAAAGAATTAAAGAAAAATGAAGAAATCTGTACTTGTATATCTTACATTGAAAGACCCCAGCCTCACACTCCAGTTAAACATAGCTAACGCCATTTTGTGAGACACCACTGTTTTGTAAAACTGTATAGGCCAGATGAGAAACTGGAAAATTACTGAGAAATCCTAGCTGTGTCACCCACTTGGGATATCTGTGGTCAGGCTGCCCCAGTCAAACTAAAAACAGTTTGTGTTAATCACCCTCATGGATATCTGTGAGACTGTTTCAGTTAAGATAGAGAAAAACAAAATAACAGGTGGCGGGCCATGTCAAAGGGTCATCCTAACCCCCTTGACCACCCAGTTCCTGGAATCTTGGTGCCCCTGCCAAACTTTGATGCAAATCGTGGTCTCATGTAAACGTACCAATCAGCCCCCTGTAACCATGCTTCTCGCTTCTGTACCAGTGCTTCTGCTCAAAAACCCTATAAAAACCCCAGCTTTTCACCCAGGGGGCGCGAAAGTCTCTCGAATGACTTTTCGCCCCGGGTACCCATGTATCAAAATAAAAGCCTCTTGCTGTTTGCATCCGAATGGCCTCGTTGTTCCTTGGGAGGGGGTCTCTCTCAGACGGAAGATACCCTCCGGGGATCTTTCAACATAAAAGTTTACTCAAACATAACCTTTGTGTATGAAAGTGAGGACTGATATCCAGAATATATAAAGAACTAAAGAAGTTAAAAAGCAATAAATCAATCAATCCAATTTAAAAATGGGGTATGGAACTAAAGAGAGAATTCTCTGTAGAAGAATACAGAATGGCAGAGAAACACTTAAAGAGATGCTGAACATCCTTAGCCATTAGAGAGATGCAAATCAAAACGACCCCGAGATTTCACCTTACATCCATCAGAATGGCTAAGATAAAAAACTCAAGTGATAACACATGCTGAAGAGGTTGTAGAGAAAGGGGAAACCCCCTCCATTGCTGGTGGGAATGTAAACTGGTACAACCACTTTGGAAATCAATCTGGCGCTTTCTCAGACCGGTAGGTGTAGTGCTTCCTCAAGATCCAACTATACCACTCCTAGGCATATATCCAAAAGATGCTCACGTACTCAATAAGGACATTTGCTCAATCATGTTCATAGCAGCTTTATTTGTAATAGTCAGAACCTGGAAACAACCCAGATGTCCATCAACTGAGGAATGGATACAGAAATTGTGGTACTTTTACACAATGGAATACTACTCAGCAATTAAAAACAAGGAAATCATGAAATTTGCAGGCAAATGGTGGGATCTAGAAAAGATCATCCTGAGTGAGGTATTCCAGAAGCAAAAGACACACATAGTATATACTCATTTATAAGTGGGTACTAGACCTATAAGATATGATAAACATAATGAAATCTATACACCTAAGGAAGATAAACAAGAAAGAGGACCCTGGGTAAGATGATCAATCCTCACTTAGAAAAACAAATAAGATGGACATTGGAAGTTGGTGAAAACAAGTAACAGGACAGGAGCCTAGCACAGAGGGACTCTGAAAGACTCTACCTAGCAGTGTATCAAAGCAGGTTCTGAGACTCACAACCAAACTTTTGACAGAGTGCATGGAATCATAAGAAAGAAGGGGGAGTTAATATGACCTGGAGAGGACAGGAGCTCCACAAGGACCAAATATATCTGGGTACAGGGGTCGTTTATGAGAATGTATCTCCAACCAAGGACCATATATGGATATAACCTAGAACCCCTGCTTGGAAGTAGCCCATGACAGCTCACTATCCAAGAGGAAAACCCTAGTAAGGGGAACAGGGACTGTCTCTGACATAAACTCAGTGGCTGGCTCTTTGACCTCCCCTGCCCCCCAAGGGAGGAGCAGCCTTTCTAGGCCACAGAGGAGGCATTGCAGCCAGTCCTGAAGAAACCTGATAAGCTAGGGTCAGATGGAAGGGAAGGAGGACCTCCCTTATCAGTGGATTTGGAAAGGGGCATGGGAGGAGATGAGGGACGGAGGGTGGGATCGGGAGGGTATGAGGGAGCAGACTACAGCTGGGATACAAAGTTAATAAACTATAACTAATATTAAAAAAATAAAAATTTAATAAAAAAAGAGAAAAGAAAGTTTTCATCAATTTTTGTCAAAGTGTGTAAATTATAATCAGGCATTACTTGAAATACTTGAAACGATTAAAAATAAAAATATTAAAAGACACTCTAGAAGAAATATCTTGTGTATTGTATGGCTGTAGCACATGTAAATAATAAATCTGATGGCCTATAACTTAGGCAGGAAGACCAGGCAGAACATCCTGTAGGCAGAAAGGATTTTGGGGTAGGGACCGGCACCTGAAATTCAGCCAGGTAAATGTGAGAATGTACACACAGTGCCTGAGCTCAGGTAATCAGGCATGTGCAGAATGTAAATTAGTATAAATGGGTTATTTTAAGTTATGAGATGGCGAAGAACCTAGCTATATCGCCTAGGTATTTGTATAATACTTAATGAGTCTCAGGAGTCATTATTCTAAGAACTTGAAGAAGGAAGAGAAAATCTCCTTCTACAGTAAGACAGTCATTTCAACAAGAAATTTATGTATGACTCATTGATGTAGTTGCAAAGTTATTCCTCAGAATACATGTGAAGGTGTAAGGCAAATATTTATAATTTAATCAGTATGTATGAAGTTCTGTTCAGAAAACTGATCCACTGAATATAAAGCTGTGAATATGTAATAGTACAAATATTTAGAAAACTATCAAAAGATAACAAATTTCAGCAAATGAAAAATTTTACCATAAAGGAGGTAAATGTTTATTGAAGGCTAGAAACAGAAGACCAAATCAAACAATAAATTCAAGAATGTGCTAATAAGTTCTCAATAGGGATGATGAAATGAGTATAAGTTGGAAATGGCAAAAATGTGATAAGCTTAACTGTGCAATAAAAATATACTTTATGAACAGAAATGAGTCATTTCAAAAACCAAATTGAAAGTTCAGTTGTACGGATTGATGCATACAAAGAAAAGGAATGACAAACTGAAACTATAATTTTTTTTTTCAAAATATGGTTCAAGGAGTGTGGGATGGTATATCTTATTTTTAACATTACAGGATCTAGAATGACCCTCATCATAAACTTCTAGGTACTTCTCAGAGAATGTTTCTAGATTATATTGAGATGAAAAGACATATCATGTTAGTCTAAATTCAAAGAGAAAGGTATTCATGAAGCAGAATGTAGAGGAATTTTAATCCAGCAACATGGCTGCTCTGTTAAGGGATCGCATCCAAAGATCATCTATGCCTGTATATGTGATCCTGCTGGAATGCAGACATACACTGGATTACAGTATTATCTGGCTGGAATTCTGACATCCCCTTAATACACACCTTTAATCCCAAACAATGAAAGTAAGCTTCATTTTTAGAAGGGAGAAACAATGTTTGAAAGAAATGCTAATTGAGTGGCAGGCAAAGTGAAGAATCAGAGAAATATCTGACAGAAAAGGATATGCCCAAGTCTCAGAAGAACAGGAAGGAAAGAGGCAACTTCAGACAGAGCAGCACAGAAAGAAAGAGAGGAGGCAGTTTTACCAGAAGAGTTTTATAGAGACAGGTTGAACCAAAAACAAGCTTATCACAGATAAAGACTGAGTGAGCTAGAGAATGAGAAGGAGCCAGAAGATTAGAACAGATTGCTAGAGTAAGTTTCAGGCCAAACAGAGCAATTCAGTCAGAAGTGAGAGAAGTGAGTTTGAATCAGTCATCTGAGGCTTTTGAACTAGAACATCTGAGTCTAACCAGCCAATCAGATTTCAGAAAGAGAGAGAAAGGGTGATCTTATTCACTTTTCAATATCAGAGGCTGAAAACATTTTAGGCATAGATTAGATTGTATGTAGGCTAGTAGCTTCCAGGACTAAGCCTACATTAGCAGAAGGAGGCAGTAAACCTCATAGACAAAAATTACATCTGACAAATAAAAAATAATTTCACATCAGACTCTACCTTTCTTTACTGCAGGAGCAATGTAATTAGCCTCCTGCTCAAATGGCTTCACCTTTCTTGCCATGACAGAATATATTACTTGGAATGGATTTAAAACACATCCTACCTGTTCTCTTTAAGTTTGTTTCATCAGGGATTTTGCCAGCAACAATACAAGTGGCATGCTGTACAGAATACCATGAGCCGAATTCAGGACACAGATCATTATATGGCTGGTGAGCAGATGCTGCCTCCATGTCATAATGTAGGAGACTTGGGGAAAGCAGAGAAAGAGTTGAAGCATTTTCTTTCCTACTTTCCCTGCAGTCCACATGCTAAGGGGGACCTTTTGCTGTTGCTGGGTTTGTCTTGGCAAACAAGTATTTATTTATCGTTTCAACACAGGTGTGTCTTCACAGTTCCTACAGGAACCATTTTCTTTCTTCTTGGTAGATATGTTCTCAAAACCTGCCCCAGGTTTTACACACCAAGCCCCTCATGAACCTTAACATACCATCACAGGAGAGGACATAGGTAAAAGTCTATGGAGGTGCTCAGTAGAAGTATATAATGCTTTCCTTCATTCTCTAGGATAAGAGATACACATATTTTCCTACATATGATGTTTTAGTTGTGTAAAGGCCAATATTATTTGTACTTTAAAAGGAAATTTTTAATGAAATAACAGAATTTTTTATTATCTAGTTAACAGAGGGTGTCAAAATATTTCCTCTTTGATTTTTTTAAAGCACATGAATATGACTTACTGTAAACAAATTAGTTTCAGCTTTTTTCTGTATTTCAAATGTAAGGTAGAGCTTACCGTTGTGTAGAGATATAAAGTTAAACATGCAATAATTTCAGTGTATAGAGTGTATGTAGTAGAAACCCAGAGTCTTATCAAAATGAAAATGCAACATTATTATGGCTAACAATGTTTGGTTTTCATGCAAATATAATTCATTTTAAGTTGAAAATTTTATTTCTCAGAGAATAGAAGGAAATCTTATGCTATTAAAAATTTCAAAAAAAATACATTGGAAATATAGGAGAGAAAGAAAACATAAATTGAATACTTCCAGGATGTTCAATTAGTCTATTGTCCTGCTGATTTTACAGATATCTTCAAATGGTTTCTCCTTCATTTCATGATCCTTTTACTTTAGAGAACACAAAGGATGAGTTAAAGTATTGCTGAAAATTATTATCCTGTTTACTGAGTGTAGCTGGTGTTCTGTGATTCTGTATATTTTTTAGAACACTTACTGGTAACACATAAAGAAATAAATAGTTGGGGTTTTTAAATTATTATTTTTGAGTTTTTTCAGAATAACTATATCAATGACAAAATTAAAAGTATGAGAAATTTGATAATGATTGAGAAACAGAGTTTTTTATCTGTTGCTCAATTCATTCCAAATATTTGTAACCAGTTTTCAGAGTGCCTGCCAACACCTATTGGGAATGTGATTAAGCCTTATATGAAAACTATCTTCAAGCATTACACTCATTTCATTAAATACCTAATTGAAGTCCAATTTTATCATTATTATTTTTTAGTTTGCTATTTTTTGTTTTGATTTTGGTACTGTTGCTAATATGTTTTGTTGAGATAAGTGCTCAGGTTACAAGCCATAAGGTCCTCAAACTAATTTCTTATCCAGGATGTACTCAAACCGAAGCTCTTGCGTCCTCTGTGCTTGCATTGCATCTACATAACAACATATGCAAATCAAATAATCAAAGGCCCATTTATATATATATATATATATATATATATATATATATATATATTTAATTTTATTGAGAGGAAAAGAGAGAGAGACAGAGAACACTTACAGCATGGCATATGAGTGGCAGACAAAATTTCCCAGCATTGGGTCTTTCATTCCACCATGTGCATGTGTGTTCCAGGAATTGAATTTCATCCATCAGACCCGGCAAACACCCCTTACAATGCACCACTTTATTGCCCTCCAAAGTCCATTTTTATAAAATTAAAATTAACTTAAAGTTTTGACAAATCGTTTATAAAGAAGTAACTGATAATCTCAAGTGCTTATATAAAATAAATTTAGTTAAGATATTGGTGTGGCTATGGACAGTTTTAGAGAGAATAGCAAAACAGAAACTGCTTGTGATGTATGAGCGTTGATGAGTGGAATAAGGTTCAAGTGTAACAATAACAATATAGATGAAAGGTATTTAAGAAAGAATAACAAGGTAAATATTCATGAGACAGAAAAAGACACTGTACATTCTTAGAACCAAGAAGACAAAGTGCTGAGAAAGAGTGATTGAAATGATTAATCAGCAATTTGAGAGTCTAGAGTGGGATCCATTATGGAAAGCTAAGCCATATCAACAACAATCATATTCTAGAAACTAGACAGTTTATTGCAAATGGGGCTGCTACAAAATTGACCTCTCTGTCCCTTATTCTTTAGTGAAATGAGTGTGGAGTATACCATGTTCTTTTGATTTCTAGATCTGAATGACACATATCATAACCTTGGCATAGAAATCAAAACATTTTTCTTACAGCTCAGGATTTTTGAAGTTTAAAATCAAGGTATCAGAAGGTTGGCATCTCCCGATATTCTGAAGGAAATCCTATCAAATGGGGCTTTTCTGAGAACTGACATTTCTGGAGTACTTCCAACCTCCTTGACCTATAGACCCCTCACTCCATCTTCTGCCTCTAACATCACATTATTTTTTCTTCTTCATATTTTCTGTTTAATCTGTTTTAATTCTTCTTAATACATCATTGGAACTAGCACTACTTTCCATTCAAGAGCTCTTCATTTTCAGAATGTTAACTACTTATTGATTGGCAGTATTGGTAAGCAACTTTCAGCACAGCACTCAGGAGGCAAAGGCAGGTAGATGTCTACGTTTGAAGCCAGCCTGGTGTATAGAGTGAGTTCCAGGACAGCCAGGGTGACACAGAGAAATCCTGTCACAAATGTCACCCCACCACCACTGCTAACTAACTAACTAACTAAATAATAAATAAATATTTTAAAAAACTATATACCCAAGAACCCTATTTAAGGTCTTATTATGAGATTCATATTAGATATGAATGCTGAGAGGCCACTAATATGCTTATTGTGGCAGCATAAAGCTGGAAATGATGGGTGAGATGTGATTATTAAGCCCCCTGCAAAAGCATAATGTATTGTTAGACTGAACTGATCAAAGTGGGCTAATAAAATGTCCACTTATTTACAGTGAGAAGAACTTCATTTGTTGTTGAGAAAGTGAAAAGTGCTTGGGAGTTGAACCCAATTCCAGGATAGCTGATAGTAGAATATACTGAGGAGGAGAATGCATAAGAAATTTTGATTTTCAAAGAAATAAATTGCTATATACTTTTTACTTTATTAGCTGTGCAATCTGAAATACTAAACAGGAAGCAAGACATTTATTAAAAAGGGAAAATGTAGAAAAAAATGAGAAAAAGTTCAGTAATGTATCTCTTTTATTTAAAATCATGGCCGAATATATCATATTCCCCTTTTTCATATAAGTTACAAAATTAGCATATCATAACATCATGTAATTCAGCGTCTACCGAGAATGAATCCATCTTCATTGCCATATGTAATGTTTCCTGTATGCTTTGTCACAAGGCCCACATCTTCCAGAGGCAACTACAATGCCAGTTAATACCAACAATACACTTAACCCAGAGACATCAAACCAGGTATGCAAGTGTCATATCATGCACTGACTATGCAGTGTTCAGGAATTCACAAAAACTCTCTGGTTCAACCCTCGCTTAATATTAAAAGGAGGACACGAATTACATCCACTTCACAGAGAAACCATGTGGGAGACCTGATCACTCGTTGTCATTAATCGCAATTTCCTCATGCCATGTCTCCTGATGCTTTTGTGTCCTCGTACGTCTTTTGTTTATTCACACATTATGTAGTTATGATAAAATGGAAGAAGCTAAACATTTATGAGACAGAGACGAATGCTGTAACTTAAATTCTTGCTCACTGCTCTGTTTTAGATCACTAATGCTGTGATGTGTTAGTTTAGCATTTTTGCTTCATCATGTCCTTGAATAATTAATATTTGAGCAATGAAGGGTGTGCAAGCATTTTATTCAAACATGTCCTAGTTGAGTTTATCCACTCCAGCTTCTTCACCAGCATCTTTCTTGGTGTACTGTGTTTCAATGTTCACATTCGCCAGGAAACTCTCGGCAGCTCTGCTTACACACAGTCCCAGAGGCTAGACATATTGGTCTCACAAATCCTTAAATAAAGATAACATAAACATGTCTCTTTCATTAAAACAATAACTCACGATTGCTAAAGGAAAATGTAATGAAAAAAAATCAGGTCTGAAGAGCAGGCCAGTTGATAGAGTACTCCCGTAGCATACACAAAGTCATAAATAAAACAAAGGTTGTGGAGTCAAGGAGAATACAAGTTCAAGTAATTTTGGCTTTTAGGTAGGACTTTTGCTAGCTTTAGATACATGAGACTCTGTATTATTTTTAATTAATTAATTTTAATCGTTATTTTTTAATTGTCACACTGATGTCATTTAGAATCACTTAGGAAGGAAAAATCATCTAGGGGTAGATTAAGTTGGCATATGGGCATGACTTCTATAGTGATAGCAGAAGATCCAACCCAAAAGTAAGTGTCATTATTCTCTGATCTGGTATCTAGCGAGAGAGAACTAAATGTAAGCTTGCATAAGGTATTCCCTTGTCTCTTGATTATGGATGTTATTTAGCCAGCTGTTTCCAGAACCTGATTGCCTGACTTTCCCTCAATGGTGGACAGTAACCTGGTCTTGTGAGCTACAACAAACCCATTCTCTCTGAAGTTGCTTTTGTCAGTATATTTACCATATCATCAGGAAATTAAATAAAGGTATCTTGACTGAAAATCATCAAACTAATAAAACATAAGTATTATTTTTTTTTGCACTTTAAGAATGTCCAGACCAAGTGTTAGTGTGACAAAGTGCATCAAGGTGTTAAGTGTTAAATAATATGTTCACAACCAAACACAAAGCTCTCTGACCTTAGAGAATCTAAAGTCACAATCTACTTTACCAAACTGCAAAGTGGTTGTAAGAACAATGATATGGCACTGATGATGATTACTGATTATACATCCTACCCAAGTACCACTTCTCTGTGTATAAGGCCATGATTAAGTAGTCATAGAAAACGGGTTTCAGTAACACATTACTGAAAACAGATTATTGATCAGATTTTAGTGCCTCTAATGTTCATTCTGTCTTCCTTCACAGAAAACTTTTATCACTTTAAAAAAAACCCTTAATGCTTTACATAAACAAATTGGTAATAATTTCCTCCTGTGTGATTTCTTTCTTAGATGAGCACATAGAATATATGACATTTTGATAGAGTATATGAGTATAAACTTAGAGATAAGTGTATTAACATTAATTAACCATATCATAAGTAATATCTCAGGATATAATTTAGACATGGTGTAATATAATTCATGTGAAAACACTTTCTAATTGAGTTTTTGTACTTGTTAGATAACCTTAAATGTAATATGATTATGTTTACTTCCATTTATTAAAATTACTAAATTCAACTGAAGATGTTGCTTGTCTCAATTCAAACACCAACACAGAAAGGAAGTGGGCTCAAGAGGAATTATTGTTGTTAGTCCTGCATGGGAAATTATAGTTAGATGTGAAATTTAAACACTGTCTGATATACAAGTGCATATGAGTTCAAATGGATAACAATACGTTCCAAACAAGAAAAATAATGTTCTGAAACTTTAGAAGTTATACAAAATGAAAAACATTGGCAAAAACAGTCATCTGGCCCCATATCATTAAAAACATACCTCTATTTTCAACTTCTAGGAGAACAGCAGCCTATTCTAAAATTCAGTGGGCAATATTCTCATATTGGAAGGGAAGGAGAAACGATCTCTCAACCATTACAGTATGGGAGCTGACTAGTCTTTGAAAACTGTAGATTCTCAGTATTTACAATTTATAAAAAGAAATAGTTGCTAATGCAATAAAGTTATAGAACAATAAGTGAAAGTACATACTAAGATATGGGCTCTACAAGGACCAAATATATCTGGGCACAGGGTCTTTTCTGAGACTGACACTCAACCAAGGACCATCTATGGATATAACCTAGAACTTCTGCTCGGATGTGGCCCGTGGTAGCTCAGTAACCAAGTAGTTTCCCAAAGTAAGGGGAACACGGACTATTTCTAACAGGATCTCAAGGGCAGGCTATTTAACCCCCCCCCCCAGGGGAGGAGCAGTCTGTTAGGCCACAGAGGAGGACTTTGCAGCCAGCCCTGAAGATACCTGATAAAACAGGGTCAGATGAAAGGGGAGGAGGTCCTCCCCTATCAGTGGACTTGGAAAGGGGCAGGGAGGAGACCAGGGAGGGAGTGTGGGGTTGGGGAGGGAATGAGGGAGCGGGATACAGCTGGGACACAGAGTTAACAAAATGTAACTAAAAATAAAAATAAAATGAAATAAAAAAGAACGTATATCTTTTTATTAAATTTTTATGTTTTATATTAAATACAGTTTATTCACATTGTATCCCAGCTGTAGCCACATTCCTCATTCTCTCCCAATCCCACACTCCCTCCCTCATCTCCTCCCATGTCCCTCTCCAAGTCCACTCCTCCCCTTCCTTCTGACTCTAGCTTATCTGGTCTCATCAGGACTGGCTGCTTCTTCTCCTCTTTGGCCTGTCAAGGCTGTTTCCTCATCCAGGGGAAGCAGTCAAAGAGCCAACCACTGGATTCATGTCCGAGAGAGTCCCTGTTCCCCTTGCTATGGATTTCCTCTTGGATACTGAGCTGCCATGGGCTACATCTAAGCAGGAGTTCTAGGTTATATCCAAGAATGGTCCTTGGTTGGAGTATTAGTCTCAGAAAAGACCCTTGTGCCCAGATATTTTGGTTCTGTTGCTCTCCTTTTGGAGCTCCTGTCCTCTCCAGGGCTTACTATCTCCCCTTTCTTTCATAAGATTCCCTGCACTCTGCCCAAAATTTGGTTATGAGTCTCAGAATCTGCTTTGATATACTGCTAGGTAGAGTCTTTCAGAGGCCCTCTGTGGTAGCCTCCTAATTTTTTTCCTGTTTTCTCCTCCCAATGTTCATCCCATTTTTCTTTCTGAATGATGATTGATCATCTAACCAAGAGTCCTCCTTCTTGCTTAGCTTCTTTAGCTGTACAGATTTTAGTATGGTTATCCTATATTATATGTCTAATATCCACTAATATGTGAGTATATAAATGACAGCTTAAAGACTGGGAAAGGATCTACACCAACCCTATATCTGACAGAGGGCTAATATCCAGAATATATGAAGACCTAAAGAAGTTAAAAAGCAACAAATTAAGTATAAATTAAATATTGGAGTACAGATCTAAACAGAGAACTCTCTGTAGAGGAATATAGAATGGCAGAAAAACACTTAAAGGCTCAATGTCCTTAGTCATCAGAGAAATGCAAATCAAAATGACCCTGAAATTTCAACTTACATCCATCAAAATGGCTAAGATCAAAAACTCAAGTGACAATACATGCTGGAGAGGATGTGAATAGTAATAAGCTTTAAAACACAATACCTGAGCAGTTATTACTCCATTATTAATCCTCTAAGCTAACCTGGTTTCCCCCAGCATATATCCCTGAGATATTTGCACTTTGTAGTCTTTCTCCTCCAGCTTCTTCATTGTGTCTCTTGGACCATTGCCCTTGGCTGAATCCCCATACTTCCTCTTCTAACTCTTCCTCCCCTGGCTGGCAGCAAGTCTAGCCCTTCCCCCTACCCCCCATCAGTGACTTGACTACCTGGAAGTTCCTTTATTGACACATCAGAAGATAAATTGGTGAGCAGAGTTTATACAACATTGAGACAGGAGAGTCTCAGAAAAAGGATTGAAGGATTGTAACCAGATATTGGTGGTACAGCAATCAGCATTCAAATTACACAATAATCTTATGCCTATATCTCCACCTTTTAGTCTAATAAAAGGCTCTTTCTCTCACAATAACAAACTGTATGTAATACTAACAATTATAAAAATTTAAGATCTGTATTTTTGTACCCTTGGATAAAGCATTTTACTATTTATCAATTTTTTAATTTTTTTTAACTTTCATGAATTACACTTTACTCACTTTGCATCCCCCCATAAATACCACCCTCCTCCCCTCCTAATCCCACCTTCCCTGCCCCTTCTTCATGCATACCCCTCCCCAAGTCCACTGATAGAGAGATCCCCCCTCCTTCCTTCTGACCTTAGTCTACCAGATTTCATCTGTAGTATTTGTATTGTCATCTTCTATGGCCTGGTAAGGCTGCTCCCCTCTCAGGGGGAGGTGATCAAAGAGAAGGCCATTCAGTTCATTTCAGAGGCAGTCCCTGTTCCCATTACTATGGAACCCACTTGGTCACTAAATTGCCATGTGTTATATCTGTTCAGGGTTCTAGGTTATCTCCATGCATGGTACTTGGTTGGAATATGAGTCTCTGGAAAGACCCCTGTGTTCAAATTTTCTGGTTCTGTTGCTCTCCTTGTGAAGTTCCTGTCCTCTCCACATCTTACTGTTTCCCACTTCTTTCATAAGATTCCATGCACTCTGCCCAAAAGTTGGCCTTAAGTCTCAGCATCTGCTTTGGTAGTCTGTAGGGCAGAGCCTTTCAGAGGCCCTCTGTGGCAAGTTCCTAACTTGTTTCCTGTTTTCTTCTTCTGATGTCCTTCCTCTTTGCTTTTTGAGATGGGGATTGACCATTTTAGTCAGAGTCCTCCCTCTGGATTAGTTTCTTTAGATGTACAGATTTTAGTAGGTTTTTCCTATATTATATGTCTATATGAGTGAGTATATACCCTGTGTGTCTTTCTGCTTCGGGGACAGCTCATGATGATTCTTTCTAGTTCCCACCATTTACCTGCAAATTTCATGATCTCCTTGTTTTTCATTGCTGAGTCGTATTCCATTGTATAGATGTACCACAATTTTTCTGTATCCATTCTTCAGTTGAGGCACATCAGGGCTGTTTCCAGCTTCTGGCTATTACAAATAAGGCTGATACAAACATGGTTGAGCAAATATCCTTATTGTGTACTTGAGCATCTTTTTTGGATATATGCCTAGGAGTAGTATGGGTGGATCTTGAGGAAGCGCTATTCCTAGTTGTCTGAGAAAGTACCAGCTTGATTTCCAGAGTGGTTGTACAATTTCACATTCCCACCAGCAGTGGAGAAGGGTTTCCCTTTCTCCACAACCTCTCCAGCATGTGTTGTCACTTGAGTTTTTGATCTTGGCCAGTTTGATGGGTGTAAGATGAAATCTCAGTGTTGTTTTGATTTGCATTTCCCTGATGGCTATTGAGGTTGAGCATTTCTTTGAGTGTTTCTCTGCCATTTGATATTCCTCTACAGAGAATTCTCTGTTTTGCACTGTTCCCCATTTTTTAATTGGATTACTTGGTTTGCTGCTTTTCAGCTTCTTTAATTCTTTATATATACTGGATATTAGCAGCCCTCTGTCAGATAAAGGGTTGGTGAAGATTCTTTCTCAATCTGTAGGCATTTGTTTTGTTTTGATGATGGAGTCCTTTGCTTTACAGAAGCTTTTCAGTTTCATGAGGTCCCATTTATTGATTGTTATTTTTACCATCTAAAATAATTTAATTTTAACTGTGTGACTGTAACTCTCTAGTCTTCAACCCCATCAGAGGCTTAAGTAGGAAGAAATATTACCTAAATATGTAAGAAGTTTAGGCAAGCAGCTTTCAAAAGTATTGAAATGACAGATATTTCAGCACCCCAAATTCTTCCATAATGTTTGAGCATCATCTTCAGCCTTCTGGTTCAGAGTATTTGACAGATTTTTCTGTGAAGCAGCACTCATAAAGTACTTTGCTACCTTGTCCTTGCAAGTCTCATCACTTGACTCTATTTTCTCCAGTTTGTCTAGTTTTGGACAGTATTCTATCTGTAACTGATGTAAGGGCATTTTTTTTCACCAAGAGGTTAGTTTGTCACTTTTGAAGCTTTTGATGCCAGGAGCAGAACTGTCTCATTAAAAAAAAATTAAGTTAATAAATCTTTAAATATCCTACAGAGGTTTTTGAAAACTGTCTATCTACCTACCTACATACCTACCTATCTATCTAATTTGAATTCTTTGTTTTTAGCTATTTTATTCTGTCAATCTAAGAATTAGTTTTGTAATTAGGTAAACTATTGTCTAACATTATCATGAGTTTGACTGCCTAACTGCTAATATGCTTTTCTTAATTATCCTAAAGAATTGGTAACAGCAGCTTTCAAAAGGACAAGCACTTAACATTGCAGTTTTAAGAATACATAAGTACAATATCTTAGTATGTTGTAAGCAAATATAATCCTAAATTTGTATTAATATACAAAGATCTATACCAATGTAATATTTTTGGTTCCTTAATATTTTGGTATAAAAGTAGATTCAATAATCTATCATTTTACCTATCATTTCTTTAACCCACCATTTTAAAACAATAACAAACATCTATCACCCATATAATGACCAAAAATCATGCAACCCCTCTTCGGAAAGGGGCATAGTTTTCTTATATTGCTTCCTGTTATTTTGTGAAATGATTTTTGTTGGTTTGTTTATTTGTTTTGGGGGGGCAACGAAATTGGTATATTGTCCAGTCTTCAGAATGCTAGCTGTAACTTTGCTGTCCAGTCTGGTGAACTACATAGTCATTTTGAAATTGTCTTAATGTAGATTATTATTTTTTTACATTTACTTTTTTTAATTATTCTCATTAGTTACATTTTGTTAATTCTGTATCCCAGCTGTATCCATCATTCCCTCCCCAATCCCACCCTCCCTCCCTCATCTCCTCCCTGACCCTTTCCAAGTCCACTGATAGGGGAGGACCTCCTCCCCTTTCATATGACTTCGTTTTGTTAGGTATTTTCAGGACTGGCTGCAAAGTCCTCCTCTGTGGCCTAATAGTACTGCTTCTCCCTTGGGAGGTGGGGAGGCCAAAGAGCCAGCCATTGAGTTCCTGTTAGAAATAGTCCTTGTTCCTCTTACTATGGGAAACCAATTGATTACTAAGCTATCATGGGTCACATCCTAGCAGAGGTTCTAAGTTTTATCCTCTCATGGTCTTTGGTTGAGTGCCCATCTCAGAAAAGACCCTGTGCCCAGATATGTTTGGTCCTTGTGGAGCTCCTATCCTTTCCACATCAAACTCCCCTTCTTTCATATGATTCCCTGCATTCTGCCGAAGGTTTGGTTATGAGTCTTAGTATCTGCTAGGTAGAGTCAAGATATGATAAACATAATGAAATCTATATACCTAAAGAAGATAATCAAGAAAGCAGACACGAGGTATGATGATCAATCCTCATTTAGAAAAACAAATGGGATATGCATTAATGCAGATTATTTTGAGGAAGCAGTTATTGAGGCCATCTGTGAGGTAGGATCAACAGAGCTACTTATCTTTTTTTTTTTTTTTTGGTCTTTTTTTATTTGTTTGTATGTTTTTTTTTTGTGAGTGTGTTTTGTACCATATTAACTTTCAAAGGTATTATATTAATATGTGTAATATATGTAACTTTTTATATTAATATATGTAAGGACTGTGCACTAAGCACAGTTCAGTTAAAAAAATTCTCTGTAAAATAAATTTTTATCTATGCCATTTAAAAGAATGGCATGATAAATCCTGAAGAGTTTGGAGCCAAAGACTTATTGGGCATGCACAGTTGAAGTCCTGGCTGGTGACATTTTCATGTCACAGTCAGTCTCAGAGCTATTTCTATGTTGGGGGGTCAGCAAATTATGTTAGCTGTCATGTTTGGTCTTCCTGATTTCTTTCCTTCTCTCTGTAGTCAAGATTCTTCAGCTGGTCTCCTCTGTCAATTGTTTATATATAATGCATAGCTTTTTGTTTTCTGTTGAAACAACAGCATATTCTTCTCTTTAATGCAACACATTTCCTGTTTTCCATTTTGGAATTTGGACCTTTATATGTTTATCTAATTCAACAGTCCTTTCTAAAATCCAGTGTATCTTTGTGCTGTTGTTGTTTTTGAAGGGGTTATATTTTGTTTTGTTGGTTTGTTTTTCTGTTTTGTTGTTGTTTTGTTTTGTTTTTCCAGACAGTGTTTCTGCGTGTGTAGCCTTGGCTGTCCTGTACTGTCTTTGGAGACCAGGCTAGCCTGGAATACACAGAGTTCCACATGCCTCTGCCTCCTGGAGTACTGGAATTACAAGTGTGCACCAACATGCTAGGATAAATCCACTGTATCTTAGCAAGTATGCTTCTTGTAGTATTTAAAATTAGTAAAACCAAAAAATCATGATTTAACCCATTTAGGAGAGACACAATATTCCTCTTCTGTTTTATGACCATCTATTAAAAATTGTTATATCTTTTCATAATTGTATGACTTATAGGATTATAAGTTATAGATGTAATGGGTTTCATGTCATATGTCTAAAAAGCTGTTGTATTACAATGGATATACATACTGACACACCATCAGCTCCAATTTGCGAAGGCATCTCTAAGACAGCCACTATCTCTAAGAAATGTTTAACCTTAGAACCATAATCTCCAGAATTTAAGGCAAAAGCTCATTGGAATTCTGAACATATATTTCAGTTTTCCTAACTCTGAAAAATGGAGCATATAAGTGCATGATCTTGTTCAAAGACAACATCAAACAGGATCTGCATTTCTACTTTAGCATACAGACCTTTGTCCAGTAATTGGACATTAACAATACACATGCAACATCCAGTTTGACCATGTTGGCCTATAGTCAAATTCTTTCTATTCAGCATCTCAATGGGCTGCCATTCTGAAATTTCTGTAAGCTTTTGTGTATTTTCCTCATCTCAAACTACATATTTTTCTGTTATTATAAGTTCAAGATTGAATTTCTCTGAAGGTTGTCTGTTTTAGTTCAAATGTTCTTCCAACCTCTGTTTTATAGCCTCTAATTTAGCATCTAATTTTTCAGTCTCTTCTTTCTCCAAGTCTGTCTTATCCTGATCTCTCTCAAAGAGGATATAGAAAACTGAAATTGTCACTTGAAAAGATTTTTATATGCTAAGATGCACTTTTTCATTCTGTGTCCATCTTTTTCAACATAGAAAAAAACTTTTTGTAGCCATTCTTCAGTTGAGGGACATCTAAGTTGTTTCCAGATCCTGGATATTACAAAACACACTGCTATGAAAATAGTTGAGCAAATATCCTTGTTGTACATGCAAGCATATTTTGGAGAGGGAGGGAGAAAGGAAGGAAGGAAGGAAGGGAGGAAGGAAGGAAGGAAGGAAAGAAGAAAGATTGTCAATCTCATAATAGGGCAGGATTATCCTGAAAATGAAAACCAGATAAAAACACAACAAAAATGAAAATCATTGGCCAATTTCCTCAACAAACATAGATACAAAAATTTTCAATACAACAATTGCTAAGTAAATTCAAGAGTACATCAAATATTCATCATAATCTAGTTTTCTTTATTTTAGAGGTACAGATTCAATACATGTGAATATCTAACTATGACCCATCACATATATCAAGAAACCACATGATTTTATAGAACAGGGCCTTTGATATAATTCACCATCTCTTCATGATAAATGTTCTGAAGAAACTGTGATGAATATATGTGCACCTTAATGATTTAGAGTATAAATTTATGATTGTTTTTTTTTTTTTTATCAGTGGACTTGGAAAGGGGCAGGGAGGGAGTGTGGGGTTGGGGAGGGAATGAGGGAGCAGGATACAGCTGGGACACAGAGTTAACAAAATGTAACTAAAAAGAAAAAAATAATAAAATAATAATAAAAAAAAGTTTAGACTTGTAACTTTTTAAAGATTTTTATAAGATTACCTTTGAAGAAATTGACTTTTTTTCTGTAACTGCAAATTGCGGCCTGCTAGTAAAGGAAAAGGAAAAAAAAAAACTGCCTGCAAAATTACCTTGCTTGCTCACACTTTGTTAACACATAGCAAGTTTATTTATAGATGTATATGGGTTGTTGGGAATAACTTGTTTTTCATATTTGTTTGTCAGCCATAATACGTAAATATGGTTGAACATCTTTCCGATATATGCTCAGGAGTGGTATAGCTGGATCTTGAGGAAGCATTGTTCCCAGTTTTCTGAGACAGCACCAGATTGATTTCAAAAGTGGGTGTGCAAGTTTACATTTCCAACAGCAGTGGAGGAGGGTTCCCCTTTCTCCACAACCTCTCCAGCATATGTTGTCACTTGAGCTTTTCATCTTAGCCATTCTGATGAGTGTGAGACAGAATCTCAAAATCATTTTCATTTGCATTTCTCTGATGACTAAGGACTTAGAATATTTAATTGTTTCTCTGCCATTCAATATTCCTCTGTTGAGAATTCTCCTTTAGTTCTATACCCCAATTTTTATTTCTATTATTTTTTTAATTTTTTATTAATTACACTTTATTCATTTTGTATCCCCCCATAAGTTCCTCCCTCCTCCCATTCTGATCCCACCCTCCCTCCCCTTTCTGCATGCATGCCACTCCCCAAGTCCACTGATAGGGGAGGTTCTCCTCTCCTTTCTGATCTTAGTCTATCAGTTCTCATCAAAAGTGGCTGCATTGTCCTCTACTGTGGCCTGGTAAGGCTGCTCCCCCCTCAGGGGGAGGTGATCAACGAGCAGGCCAAACAGATTATGTCAGAGTATTTGTATTATTTTATATGTTGCTGTTTAATTTATATTTATTTATTTATTTATTTCTTATTATTAGTTACATTTTATTAACTGTATCCCAGCTGTATCTGCTCCTTCATTCCCTCCCAAACCCTCCCTCCCTCCCTCATCTCCTCCCTGCCCCTTTCCAAGTCCACTGATTGAGGAGGGCCTCCTCCCCTTTTATCTGATCCTGTTTTATCAGGCATCTTCAGAACTGGCTACAAAGTCCTTCTCTGTGGCCCAGCAGGACTGCGCTGTTTAATTTCTTAATTGTTGTTTGTATATTCTGGATATTAGCCTTCTGTCAGATGTAGGATTGATAAAGATCTTTTCCCAGACTGCAGGTTGTCTTTTCATTCTGATAACAGTGTCCTTTGCTTTACAGAAGCTTTTCAGTTTCATGTGGTCCCATTCATTGATTATTGATCTTTTTTTTTTTTTTTGCAGCCACAACACTAAAAATTTTTTAATTTTAATTTTTTATATTGATTACAATTTATTCACTTTGTATAGACAGCTGTAGCCCCTTTGCTCACTCCCTCCTAATCACAGCCTTGTGCCCTCATCTCCACCTATGCCCCTCTTCAAGTCAACTGACTGGAGATCCTCCTGCCCTTCCATTAGACCCTCACATATCAGGTCTCATCAGGAGTGGCTTCATTGTCTTCCTCTGTGGCCTGGTAAGGCTTCTCCCCTCAAAGAGGGAGGTGATCAAAGAACCACTCACTGAGTTCATGTCAGAGACAGTCCCTGTTCCCCTTATTAGGGAACCCACTTGGAGACTGAGCTGCCATGGGCTACTTCTGAGCAGGGGTTCTAGGTTATGTCCATACACGGTCCTTGGTATCAGTCTCAGAAAATACACCTGTTTACAGATTGTTAGTTCTGTTGCTCTCCTTGTGGAGCTCCTGTCCTCTCCAGGTCTTATTACCTCCTCCTTTCATAAGATTCCCTGCACTCTGCCAAAAGTTTCATTATGAGTCTCAACATCTGCTTTGATACACTGCTGTGGAGAGTCTTTAAAAGACTCTCTGTGGTAGTCTCCTGTCACGTTTCCTGTTTAGCCTGAGTTCTTGGTGTTCTGTTCAGGAAGTTGCCCCCTGTGACAATATGTTCAAGGGTCTTCCCCAAGTTTTCTTCTAACAGATTTAGTGTGTCTGATTTTATGTTGAGGTCATTGATTTACTTGGACTTTACTTTTGTGCAGGGTGATAAATATGGATTTATTTGCATTTTTTCAACTGTAGATATCCAGTTAGACTGCCACCATTTGTTGAAGATGCTGTCTTTTTGCCATTATATGGCTTTGTCTTCTTTGTCAAAACGTAGGTGTCGATAGGTGTGTGAATTTATTTCTGGGTCTTCAATTTGATTCCATTGGTCCACCAATCTGTTTCTCTGTTAGTACCATGCCATTATTATTACTGCTGCTCTATAGTACAACTTGAGATCAGGCATGGAGATAACTCCAGATTCTTTTATTATACAGGATGGTTTTAGCTAGTGGGGTTTTGTTTTTCCATATGAAGTTGAGAATTGTTCTTTCAAGGTCAAGAATTTATTATTGGCATTATTATTACCAAATTATTACCTAATTATTATTTGGTATTTTGATTGGAATTCCATTAAATCTATGGATTATTTTTGGTAGGAGGGCAATTTTTACTATGTTAATCTGGCCAATCCACAAGCATGGGAAATTTTTCTATCTTCTGATACCATGTTTAATTTTTTTTTCTTCAGAAATTTGACCTTCATACAAGCCTCTCACTTTCTTGGTTAGAGTTACAGCAAAGTACATTTACACAGTGGAATACTACTTAGCTATTAAAAACAAGGAAGTCATGAATTCTGAAGGCAAATGAATAGAGCTAGAAAAGGCCACCCTGAGTGAGGTAACCCAAAAGAAGAAAGACACACATTGTATATCCTCACCTATGAGTGGACATTAGCCATATAATATAGGATAAGCATACTAAAATCAACAGACCTAACGAAACTAAACAACAAGGAGAACCCTAGAGAAGATGTTTAATTTTCATTCAGAAGAGAAAACAGAATACACACTGGTAGCCATAGAAGTGAGGGAACAGGACTGAAGCCTACCACAGATGTCCTCTAAAAGACTCCACCCAGCCTGGGATTAAAGCAGATGTAGACTCACAGCCAAACTTTGGTCAGAGCACAGGGAGTCTTATGGAAGAAGCGGAATATAGAAGGACCTTGAAGGGATAGAAGCCATACAAGGAGATCCACAAAACCAAAAAAGCTGGTTCCAGGAAGGACTTCAGAGATTGATGCATCAACCAAAGGCCATGCATAGAGAGGATCTAGACCCCTCTTCAGATATAGCCCATAGACAGCACAATCTCTATGTGGGTTTCCCTAGTAAGGAAAGAAGGGAAGGTCTCTGACAAGAACTCAGTATCCTGCTCCTTGATCCCTTCTCCCTGGTCCGGTGACCTAGCCAACCCACAGATGAAGAGGATCTAGGCAGTCCTAGGGTCAGATAGTAGGGGAGGAAGTCTTCCTGTATCAGTGGACTAGGGGGGCTGAGAGATAGAAGAGGAGGAGGGAGGGAAAATGGATCCTAGAGGAGATGAGGGAGGAAACTACAAATAGAATAAAAAGTGAATAAATTGATTTTAAAAAAAGCAGTAATAATAAAATAAAAAGGTAAAAACTAATATCATTTAATCTTAAAACCTCTTGAAGGAATTTACTTTCTTAGACCTAACTATCCTTCTAGATTTTATGAGTTCAGATGCTTTAGGCTTCTCAGTTTCTACTTCTTGATCCCAGGGTTGGATTTTTATTTTTTCTCCTCCACCTGGATCCTGACCACTCCCTCACTCAGGGAAGTTATTCAGTCCACAAATGTTTGGTCCTCTGGCCTGCTTGAGTGAAGCCAGAAAAAACCTCTTCTCAAAAGGATTTAGCTTCCTGCCATGGCTAGGAAAGTCTAGCTTTCAGAGGCTAGTTAATGTTAAAGAGTCACTTTTTTTTTTTTCTTAGTAAGGGCTTTTTAAAAGAACTCACTCTCCACCTCTCCACCGTGCCCCTTGCCAAGTCCACGGTGGAGATGAGGGAGGGAGTGAGGGACTGGGAGGGAATGAGGGATCGGGACATGGCTGGGATACAGAGTTAATAAAATGTAACTGATAAGAAAAAAATAAAATTCAAAAAAAAGAAAAACAACAACAACAACAAAATGAATAAAGTGTAATTGATAATAATAATAATAAAAGAAAAGGAAAAAAAAAAAGAACTCACTCTCTCTGACTCTTTGTTGTTGTTGTTTGTTTGTTTTTCTCAAGCAGGCTGGAGGTCTTGCTGCTCTGAAGGGGCATGGGAGGTGTTGTATATCTAATCAGGGAGTTGTGAGCTCCTGCCTTAGGAACTGTGCTTGCCCTTTTAATGAAGAGAACTAAGAACTGCTCTGAAGCTTTACTTTCTATGTAAATTCTGGCCCACTCAGCCAAAATGTTATGGTTATTTTTATAAAACATTGCTTATTTCTCTTCGTTTGTCTCTTCACCTGGCTGTCACACAAATAATTAAGAATCATATATTTTTTCGTTTTTTCTAATTATTTTTATTTTTATTAATTAGTTTATTCAATTTGTATCCCCCCTGTACCTCCCTCCCTCCTCCTCTCCCAATCCCACCTTCCTCTTTCCCACCTGTGCCCTTCACCCAGTCCACTGTTAAAGGAGGTCCTCTTCCCCTTCCCTCTGATCCTAGTCTATCAGGTCTCATCAGGAGTGGCTGCTTTGTCTTCCTCTGTGGCCTGGTAAAGATGCTCCTCCTTCAGGGGAAGGTGATCAAAAAGGAGGCCAATCAGTTCCTGTCAGAGATAGTCCCTGTCCCATTACCATGGAACCCACTTGGACACTGAACTGCGCTGGGCCACCTCTGTGCAGGGGTTCCAGGCCATCTCCATGAGTGGTCTTTGGCTGGAGTATCAGTCTCAGAAAAGATCCATGTGCCAGACTTTTTGGATCTGTTGCTCTCCTTGTGGAACTCCTGTCCTCTCCAGGGCTTACTATCTCCCCTTTCTTTAATAAGATTCCCTGCACTCTGCCCAAATTTTGGCTATGAGTCTCAGCAGTTGGCTTGATACCCTTCAGGGTAGAGCCTTTCAGAGGTCATCTGTGATAGGCTTCTGTTCTATTCCCTGTTTTCTCCTTCCTCATATGTCTATCCTCTTTGCCTTTCTGAATGGGGTTTGAGCATTTAGCCAGAGCCCTCCTTCTTGATTAGTTTCTTTAGGTGTACAGATTTTAGTATGTTTCTCCTATATTAAATGTCTAATATCCACTTATGAGTGATTATATACTTTGTGTGTCTCTCTGCTTCTGGGATACCTCACTCAGGATGATCTTTTCCAGTTCCCACCATTTACCTGCAAATTTCATGATCTCCTTGTTTTTCATTGCTGAGTAGTATTCCATTGTATAGATGACCCCAATTTCTGTATCCATTCCTTAACTGAGGGGCATCTGGGCTGTTACCAGCTTCTGGCTATTGCAAATAAAGCTGTTACAAACATGGTTGAGCAGATGAAACTCTTATAACTTTTAATAATAAGTGTTATAACACAATGACTTAAAAGTTATTACTCTGTTATTAACCATCTGACCTAATCTGGTTTACTTCCAACTCACATCCCCCAAATACTTACACTTTGTAACCTTTCTCCTCCAGCTCCTTACACTGAGATCTCTTGGTCCTTTGCAGTGGCTGAATCCCTGACTTACTCTTTTACTCCTCCTCCTCCCCCAGCTGGAAGGAAGTCCAGCCTTATTCTCTCTCCTGCTCAGTTATTGGCTGTAAGCTGCTTTATTGACATATCAGGGGACAATTGGGGCAGAGTTTATGCAGCACCTAAACAGCAAATTCTCAAAACAAAGTCGGTAATCAGATATTAGTCTTACAGAAATCAGCATGTGAATTACACAATAACCTTAAACCTACAGTAATGAAGTCCAGAGTTCCTCTTCATTCCACGTAGAAAGAAATTTTTGGATGAAATATTGTGCACCTATCGGATAAAAGGGGTGAGCACAACTACTGTGAGTTCATAGGTACAATGGTTCTTTCATGTCCAGAAGATATTATTTCCCTGAAAATCTTCCAGTATTCTTGATTCTTCGTAGAGCCTCGTTGAAGAAGGTACTTCTATTAGAGACAGTTTTTGAAAGCATAATCAAATTAAAATACGGTTGTAAAGAATAGTTAGAGCTAAGATGCATACAGTTTTTACCTTCAGAATAAGATACTATGAAGGTATTTATGAGTGTATAAACAATAGTAGGAGGGCAGCTGAAATATGATTTTGGATTTATTTTTTTAGATTTTTTGTGTTGTATTTTTTGATTGGATATTTTTGTCTTACTGGTCTTTTGCTTAGATATTATGCTGTCTCACATAGTGTTCTTATGTGGTATTTGATGTGTGTGTGTGTTCAAAAGAAAGAAAAAGTGTTTCTGTCAAATTTTTGGCCTGTCCGTTTTCTAAATCAGACTGACTGTGTGACATTTAGCAGCAGAAAGACATTCACATTGCCAGTCTTCGGGGATCATCATGCTGTGGTTGAGTTCTATTTTAAAAGTGAACTTAATGTGTAAGAGACACTACACAGAGGTTCTAATGATAAGGAAATATGATAATTCATGGACCCTAGCGTCAACAAGCCACAGCCTCAGAGTAAGGGTTCATAGCTCGAGAGGCAGGATGTTTGACTTGGGCAGTAAAGGGACGGTGTGTGAGAAGCCTCATTCTTGATAGACAGGTTGTTGCATATGGTAACGATAGCTGTGGTTCATTCTCCAATAGGCTCAAGGTCAATATGAGACCCTACTGTCACCACATAATTATTCTGAGATTGACTAGCACAAGGACTGACAACTGATCCCTGTGGTTTCATTTTTCCAGCTTGATACTTATTGGGAACATTGTTAAAAGTAAGAACATCAGTTCATGTTACTTATGAGTATATGGTGCCCTCCCCTGAGGCTGTTTATCGGTTGCTAAAGTTCACTCCCCTCTCAGAAGGCTGCTATCATCTATGGACAAAGTATTCCTGCATCCCACACTTGGGTCTATAACAACAACAACAACAACAAATTGCCATATAACACAACCAAAGTTTCTACTACAAGTATGGCTATCAGACTGGTGTCAAGATGGCTTAATAAGCACAAATATATAAATATAATTCAACACAATAAGATAAATGACAAGTGAATGTCAGAGCCAGTCCTGATGAGACCTGATAGGCTAAGGTAAGATGGAAGGGGAGGAGGAATTCCACTATCATTGGACTGGGGTAGGGGCATGGGAGAAGAAGAGGGAAGCAGGGTGGGATTGGGAAGGGACAAGGGAGGGGTCTATAGCTGGTGTACAAAGTTAATAAATTGTAATTAACAAAAAATAAATAAATTTAAAAAACAGATGCAAAAAAGATTTTGGAAAATTTAATAATATGTTAAAAAATCAGCATACTACATGAAGAAAAAACACACTTTGTAAAAGTAAATTTTGCTCATGACAAACCATTCAATATTGTTCTGAATGTGGAAAACTTGAGGTTATTTTCATTCAGATCTAGAAAAAAAAAATGGATGTTAACTGTCATCAATATTATTCATTAAAATTC